>NC_072386.2:116317752-116430252 GCF_028885625.2 Pongo pygmaeus
TGCCCCTAACATTAATTCAGTAATGATATCTTGAAAAGTATTAAAATGCTAACCAAAAATGGGCTCCTCAAATATAACATCAACTGTACACAGAGGTATTCCATATTTTAAATTATGTACTTCATGAATATTAAAGAAATGCTTTTCCTGTGTCAATCTGAGAACCATCTCAAAGCCTTTGGGTGGTAAAAAGACTAGAGATCTTAGTATTATAAATTCCTGGGATAGAATAAACTTAAAACTAATACAGAGGTAGAGGTAGGAGGACCACTTGAGCCCAGGAGACCCGCCTGGACAATATAGCAACACCCTGTCTCTTCAAAACAAAACAAAACAAAACCAAAAACTAATACAATGCCATCAGGAGGCCATGAGTCTCACAAATTTAGCTTCAAAGCCCAGCCATCATTTATCCCTTCCGTGAAGTTTCAGTTTCCTTCTCTGTACCACAGTAATAGTAAGGAATGTTATGAGGACTGAACAAATTGCTACATATCAAGTCCATTAGAGGACTTGGTACAAAATAAGACTCAATAAAATGGAGCTATGGTAATAATGATAAAACTTTCCTTAAAAGGTGGCTTAAATCTCATAGGCTAGATTTTATGAATTTTGTTTCTAAACTAAAATAATAATAACATCATTTAAAAAGACTTGTTTTAAAGCTAGAAACCTAATAAAATAGAAAGAGGAAAAAAAGGTCATCATGGTTGAAAAAAGAACCCAGCAAGTTATTGTTTTGATACCATAATTAGGAAAAGAAAATGAAAGTCAGCAAAACCACAGTTTTAGAAAAGTGGTTATTAGATTTTCTTCTTTCCACAGTGGAAGAAGTCCTTCCTGTTGAAGAAGGCAGTGAAATTTTATCACAGCTATTGCTATTCATAAATCTTATATCTATTTTAATTCAATCTGGTCCTAGCCTCTGAGTCGCTGCACCACAATTTGATTACTATAACCATACTTTTTAACTGCTGTCAGGAAAGACAGCGCCTTATACAAACATCTGCCGGAACACATGCCTGCGTTCTCCAGCACCAGCCTTAAATCACACTCTGGTGATGAATCTTTATCTGACACTAATACTTTTTAACTTCATATGGACAATTAAAATGAATTGTAGCTAAATGCACATATAACAAATCAATTTAATCTTTGGTTGCATAGCAGCATATTTTGCAAATTTCCTAAACTTACTTTCTTACATGTATCTTTGTCTAGGTGTTAAACTTCAATTTAACAGAAAGTAAAGTGGAAATACTAATAAAACACAGCTCTTATGATACTGCCATATAGTTGCAAGCCTCAAAGAATAATGACATTTGAAATTTATCACTGCCATTTTTAAAAACTTCCACATTTCTATGTGGAGAGTACCATTCTGGGCTTCATTGTAAGAGTGACCAAAGCTGAATTCCCTGGCCTGTAGGAATACAACTGAAATTCGGACAAACACACCAAGGATAAGAAACTGGCTCAGATCCGAGTGGTTGACAGTATTCATCTACTATTCATCTACGGTGCCCATCACATTTGCTCTCTGGTTTGTTGTTCGTGGTTCTGTTCCTCTGCTGGGTCAGGTGCACCTAATGTCATGGACCACTGTCACAGTCCTCAGCTCTGGGCACGATCATTCATGTGAAGTATAGTTTCTCCACTTGATGGCCATATGGCCACTCTTGTCTTTTAAGTTCCCCGAGGGCAGTCAGCTACATCTTATTTATCAGTGCATGGTGCAGAGCTGGTATGCAATAAATGTTTGCAATGAGCCAGTACAGTATGGGTGTCTAGTAAATGATATATTCGATGGATAGAGATGTGTAAATGAATCCACTCTGCACACGAGAAAAATCAATGGAAATAAACAAACATTTGTGAAGCACACACCAGATTCTACGTGTGAAAGCATTCCCCTTCCCCAGTCCCAATATCTCTTTTTTTTTTTTTTTTTTTTAACATGTAAGGAAGTTAAGGCTTACAAGATGCAGTAACTTGCCCAGTCCATATAACTGATAAAAAGATCTAAACCAGTCCGTCAGGTTTCAAGTCCACTGCTAAAGGAAAAACTTTTGTTTTAAAATTTTAAAAAATTTCAAATGTTAACTGTTTTTGTTTTCGCCGTAACAACGACTGCAAGAGTCTAGGAAAAAGAGCTGTGGTACTGGAATAGGAGAAAAAGGAGCTGAATACCAGCTCTGCCACACACTAGTGGGGAATCCTTGAGCACGTCACTTTCTCTCTCTCAGCCTGTTCCCTCAACTGGAGCTAATACTCCCTAGATCACTGTTCTGTTAGGATAATTAAGAGGAAAGTTCCAATGTATACACAAAAGATTAACTCTTCAAAAGTTGTAGTTTTCCCATTTGTACCCCCCTACATCTCACTGATGTCAATCACCTCCCTAATCACAAAACTCTGGAATCTTAAAGCCAAAAAGAATCCAAGAGGTCATCTAAGCCACGTTCCTGGTTCTAAACATGCAGAAATCAAGGCTCATAGATGAGAGATTACTTGTCCTACATCAGACAGAAGGAACTGCATGGCCAGGACTAACACTCAGGTCTTCTGATTCCCTGTCAGTGTTCCTTCTAACACATGGCCTAGTAGTCCTGGAAATCAAGTTTCCATTTTGTGAGTATGAACGTCATTAATGAAAATAAAAATCTCGGCTGGGCACAGTGGTTCATACCTGTAATCCCAGCACTCTGGGAGGCTGAGGGGGGCGGATTACCTGGTCAGGAGTTGGAGACCAGCCTGACCAACATGGTGAAACCCCGCCTCTACTAAAAATACAAAAATTAGCCGGGCGTGGTGGCATGCACCTGTAATCCCAGCTACTTGGGAGGCTGAGGTAGGAGAATCGCTTAAACCCAGGAGGCGGAGGTTACAGTGAGCCGAGATCACACCACTGCACTCCAGCCTGGGCGACAGAGACTCTGACTCAAAAAAAAAAAAAAAGAAAAGAAGAATCTCTGAGAATTAGAACACCCGGATTCTATGCCCAGCTAGGTGACCCTAGGCTGTCATTTGATTTCTCTGGATAGAGGTCTTCAAGATAGTAAAATCATGGCCTTGTTCTTAGAGGGAGAAGACAATCTCTCCACTGCAAACCATGCAGAGCAAAGTACCCCAGGATGAGAAGGCTGAATGTAAAATGACACCATCCTTAGTCCCCTCCATACCTACAAGGATTGTCTCCTGGGCTAGACCTCAGTGCTTGATATTCATTCCAACCAGATTCCCTCTTCTAACCTGGTAATTAATCAGGTAGTGAAAAGGTAGTACAACAACAGTAATCTCGTTGTAACAAAAATACGTCCATGTTGTTTACCTCTTAGTCCCCTAACCTCCAACAATTACAATCAACACGTCTTAAATGACACCTGACATCTGCCTCATTTAAAATTACTCTCTCGAAAATAAAAGAATAAAATTACCCTATCGTTTTCTCCTCTGAATGGCCTGGTAAGTCAGGCTGGGCATCTGAGTGCACATCCCTGTCATCTGAGAGGAAGTGACTGATGGGAGACGAAGTGTCTGGAAGGTGACTAACGTCTGAAAGCAATTCCTTAGCCAGTTTCAAGGCTGGCTGACAAGCGAGAACAAAGAAGAGGCTTTTTGCTCCACTCTCACCTCAAAGAGCACTGCCTCAGATTCCCCAAACACAAACCAGACAATAGGATATACCCCACCTCCCAAAAAGATGTACAGTGTCTTCAAGGACATGGTAACAGTCTATGATCTGTAGTCAGCAGGTCCAAAACAGCTGCCAATGGGTGAGAGACTCCGTCTCAAAAAAAAAAAAAAAAAGAAAAGAAAATAAGAAAATAAGAATCTCTGAGAATTAGAACACCTGGATTCTATGCCCAGCTAGGTGACCCTAGGCTGTCATTTGATTTCTCTGGATAGAGGTCTTCAAGATAGTAAAATCATGGCCTCGTTCTTTGAGGGAGAAGCCCTCTTTCAGTGCTTCCTAATTCAGGGATGGTTTCATTATCCATCCAGCTCCACAAGCCGGACACGGACCAGGAAATCATCCTTCAAATCCCCTTCTAACCCTGTTCTCTGCATACATCATCAAATCCTACCACTTTTGCCTACTACTAAATATCTCTTGAATTCATTCACTCCATCTTCATCCTAACAAGCAAGCCCAAGTTACCACTCTCTCACCCAGAGCACTGCAAAAAATGTCTTGATTAGTTTCTCTATCCTCACAAACCCTTCTCAGGGATATACTGGGCAGCACAGCCCCAGGGGTCTTTTCAAAACAACTTTGATTACCTCACCTCCCCATTTAAATCCTTGTTCAAGGCTTCCCCATGCCATGAGGTTAAAGAGAACACCTCTATCAGTCATACCTGGTCTTCCCCCAGAGCTTCACCTTTCACCACGATCTACTTCACCCTAGGGCTCCAGTCACACAACTTTCTTTTGGTTCCTCAAAATTGCCAAATTCCCCTTGCCTCAGACCTTCTGTTTCTCCTTTCTCCTCCCCCTTTTCTTAGCTAATTCTTACTCATCCTTTAGCTCTCAGATCAAAAGATTTTAACCCAAGCCTAACAAACATGTTCTTTCCATGGCAAGAGTCTGCCTTCCTTTGAAAAGCCTTAAGCCAATGGTGAATTCTACCTCATGGAATTTTTAGAAGACGGCTCCACAACAAAGGAAGCCACCACAGACTGGCAAGGTTCACAGCTAACTGCAGAAATGAGGCCTAAACAGAGAGCTCAGGGTGGAAGAAGTTAGTTTTAAGAACTCAGCATAGATGATTTAACTTCTATGAGGAAGTAGAATGCCAAAAACATTTTGTTGTGATTCCTATTTAACTCATTACGAATTGACCATCAAGACAAAAATCCCAATGTCTTCCCTTGGGATTTTCAGTATAACATGAAGCAACAGCAACAGGAGAGAATTAATATAATGGTAAGGGGGAAATAATCTCACAAAGAGATGTCTTTAATGAATCTGATCCTTCTTTTTCAGACACAATCTTGCTCTGTCACCTAGGCTGGAGTGCAGTGGTGCAATCACAGCTCACTGCAGCCTCAACCTCCTGGGCTCAAGTGATCCTTCCGCCTCAGCCTCCCAACATGCTGGGGTTACAGGCATGAGCCACTGTGCCCGGCGACCCTTCTATACCATATACCGGAATATGTAAATGGTAGTGAATATCTAATCTCCATCTTCTTTTAGAAATAGAATAGACTAACAAAAACTGATCTATGAAAGGAAGACTAGTAAAATACAGCCACAGAGATAAGTAGCCAAGAGAATAACTGCTAAAATCACATTCAGACTTTTCTTTAAAAAAAGTATGTAGGTTGGACGCAGTGGCTCACACCTGTAATCCCAGCACTTTGGGAGGCCGAGGCGGGCAGATCACCTGAGGTCAGGAGTTTGAGACGAGCCTGGCCAACATGGTGAAACCCCACCTCTATTAAAAATTCAAAAATTAGCCAGGTGTATTGGCAGGCACCTGTAATCCCAGCTACTCGGGAGGCTGAGGCGGGAGAAATCACTTGAACCTGGGAAGCAGGGGCTGCAGTGAGCTGAGATGGTGCGACTGCACTCCAGCCTGGGCAAAAGAGAGAGACTCTGTCTCAAAACAAAACAAAACAAAACAAAGGTATTTAAATGAAGCCACTGAACAACTGAGACAAACAGCTCCTAATTCAAAATATAGTCACTCTAGATTTATCTCTTACTGGGCACTAAGCAAGCAAAGCCCTGGAGAACTCTTACTGAAAGGAGCAGTGGTGGACTTTTCGTATCACGCAGTCAACTTCTTTCTTCACTCATGGTTACCCCCGCACCCCCACCAGTTGAGTAGGGGTTGGGGGTAAAGGAGAGGGAAGTAAGGCCAGAAGACCCTTAGGCTGAAGGCCACTGCCTCAGCTCAGGCAGCATTAAGTAAAAGCTGCTTTCTAGAAACATAGCCAACAATAAAAAGCCCAGGCTACATTTTTTTTTTCTTTGGGAAAGAGATCCAGAAGCAAACATAGTTTAACATATTAGAAGGGATCATTCCCACAATAGCATATTTTCCAAGTTCAGATGAGGTGCCTTTTCCACTAAGGGCAATTTTTCTTTTTACATGATTTCAATTCGCTGACCTTTTCTGAGTTTGCAACATTTCTCGATGGCTTCATGCTTTTCTGCAAAGTTTTAAGTGACTTTCTTTGAAGAGAGCTATTTAATGCCAATGATTGTAGAAAACATTTGTTCATAATTATCCAGACATAGACTGGAACAATGCTGAAACAAGAGCAGCATGCAAAAATGTATTTAAGGACTATCATCCCAAAATGCTGCTAAAAGCTATTAACCAGTATGTGTTAATTGCCACAGCATTCATATTAATTTTCACTTCAGGCTCGACATTGTGGAATATTTCCCCTGATACATTTTAAACAAAGTTTAATTTAAGGAACTGCTTCTATCAACACTTATGAAAATTAACAGCCAAGCAATTAGCACTCATGAATTATCCCTTCCCCCATGCTCTCTGCAGCTTCCCTGTTAAAACAGTTTCTAATAGAGAAATGGTTACTTTCTAACAAGTTAACACAATCAAAGTCACAGTTGTCTATATGAACCAGAACTGGTTTGCTCTTTCAAGCACTTGTCAAGTCAAACATTCCCCTTATATTTAGAAAATAGTATTTAGCTAAGCCCAAAAAGTAGGATATTTAACATTTTAGAAACTGCCAAGCAATCACCAATATTGAACCATTTTCTCACCGAAAGTTTAAAAAAATAGCCAATCCCCCAACCCACCCAAAGGAAGTAATTACTTGTCTCAATCTTCCTAGTGAAGGACCAAAACCCCACTGGACTCCCTGAACTTCAACATGCAGACCGTTTTCACCCACTCTGCTGAACTTCTTCTTTACGACATTATTCTAAAATCCTGGCTTTTAAAAACACATTCCCTCTCACTCAATCCTGTCAACCACATAACGAAGTACGTGGGAGAGACATCGTCACTGCCCCATCGTCAGTGCCCTGTGTTACCCCTTTACAAAGAGAAAGCAGCAGAAGTGGGATATTTGTTGAGTGTTTCCTATGTGCTACACGTCCTGCTAAACACGTCCTGCTCATTTCATCCTCCTGAGGAAGATACACTGTCATCATTTCTTTCACAGATCAGGACTGGAACTTGTAGAGAAGAAGCATTTTTTCCTTCTACCCTTATAAATGCTTGGCTGAGGCCCCTGTAACAAGAAACAGAGTAACAAAAGACAAGCACACAGATTTATGTAACCGAAATTTTACATGACATAGAGCCATCATAAGAAAACAAAGACCCAAGAAACCGTTGGTTAAATCTGAGGGTTTTTATATTAAGTTTGACGAAAAGCGGAAAGTCATGTGGAAAATATGATAGGAAAAAGGTAGGAAGTCAGTGTTGTAAACTGTGGGGAAATTTTGCAAAGACTATTCTTTAAGATTCATCTTCGGAGATTAGGATGCTCCTTTCCTCCAGGCAGAGGGAGAACTCGTCTCACATGAGGGCCTTGTGACCTGCTTAGGGGAGAAGGGCAGGGGAAGATCAGAGTTCTTCCTGCCATTTCTCAAGTTTCTTCAGCTTATGATATTCAATATTCCAAGGTGCCACATTTTGGGGTAGTGTGTCCTGAACCCCAACCTTCATGAGGTTAAGTAGCTAGCCTGAAGTCACACAGTAAGTGGAGCCACGGGGATTCGAATGGAGGCTTTACTACAGAATAGGTCGCTTTTATTAAACGACGCTGCCTCTCACTGTGCTAGATGCTTCATCCTAGCATTATCCTATTTGATGGTCTCATCAGGCTTGTGAGGATCTCACACCCATCTCCTTTCAGAGGTGAAAAAACTGACTGCGGTGACACAACTTGCTAATCAGTCCCTTTTTTTTTATTATTACTAACTGTATTGATAGGAAATGGGTACTTGAACTTCTGATGGTCTATTAAGGATAATATCTGCAAATGCAATTTGACCAGAATAGTGATAATGTGCTAGCAAAAGAGTCTCAAGAAAGTGATATGGCATAAAATGGATAGGGTTAGATTTCCTTCTTAAAACATAACCTAATCTGAAACAGGTGGAGAAACAGGGCAGAAAATCCACATATTTTGAGGCACTTAAATTAGTGCTGAATGTCTACTGCCTCTCAGCAAAGCCCACTCCCCAATCACCTCAAAGCAACCTCCTGTCACAACCAACAGCTCCCACATCCAGTGAAATCAGAAGGACTGGCACCAGAAGTTTTCCAATTGTCTCAACCTCTAGAATAGAGGTTTTGTGTTGTTAACGAGGCTATTCAGAGGTTCCGTTCTCAACAATGCTTAAGAATTCAGGCAGATGGCTGAGGCTGGTTTTGCGCATCTGACCAAAGCATGCCCTAAAACTGCTTGGCAATCAACCTTGAACTTTTTTCAAATGATACAGTTATTGATAATCCAGACTCTAAAACAGATCACAGACAGCATCACCAATTTGCTAAAGAAATAACATCAAAATGATAAACCTGACCCCAAAAATTGTCAAAATTACACCAAGGCACATGTCTAAGTACAGCCTCTCCCTCTCAATTTCATGCCTTAAAAAATTATTAGCCAACCACAATTTTAAAAAGCTTTTTATAAAATTATTAACCAGCTACAGGAACCAAAAATTACTTGGAAATATTCACTTTAATTTAGCACAATAGCTAAGAGATGCTCACCCTTAGAATCATAAAAACCAACAATCCAGTTGGCATGAACTGTTAAGAACACTATATGTGCCTGCTTGACTAAAATGTAATAGTAAAGCCATAGCAAAAGCAAAATCCTTTCTTCAAATCTAACACTAGTTTAATCTTAAGGAAGATCTCACAGCAGTTAGTCTCTTGAGGAAATACATAATTAAGTAGTTTTTTAGCATATTTAATTAGACCCCAAACTCTTCCCTGTCCCCTTCTCTCCCCAATTATGTACTATTTGCCCAAGAGACCTAAGCAACTCAGTTAATTATGTAAATAAGGCAAGAGTTATTCCCAAGAAAAGCATTGTGAATATTTGTAGGGG
Source organism: Pongo pygmaeus (assembly GCF_028885625.2). NCBI lineage: Eukaryota > Metazoa > Chordata > Mammalia > Primates > Hominidae > Pongo > Pongo pygmaeus. The sequence goes on from NC_072386.2 coordinate 116,326,812, forward strand.
GAAAAAAAGCTGTACATATTTTAGAGGCTTTAACAAATCTTTGTAAAAAAAAAAAAAAAAAGAGTATCAAAATACATAGAAAACCCTTATATTTGAGGCAAAAAGCATGGCGTTCCAATGACAAGACAGTGAATCGTTAAAACAAGACACTCATTTCATTTCTTAAATATGAGCTGAATAAAAATAAAATAATTTTAAGTTACAACAGTAACAAAAATTTAGTGCTGAACGTCAGATGATTTATGGGAGGAATCAATCTGGAAATTATTAAGAGTCGACTCTCAGGGAAAAGGCTTTATTATCAAGGGGTTGACATGATCTTAACTCTAGAGGCAGCCATGGTGCTGTTATAACTACTACAATCCCATTATTATGCAATCACAAAATGCTAATTTGATCATTTTGAGGTGTTATTTGAATAGTCATTTTAATTTCTAGGTTACAAAAAGGCTTGACTCAAGTATAATTCTCTATTAATCATTGAGATGTCATTGTATATCATATTGACGCTTTTCACAAAGATAAAGACTAATTTAATATGTACAGTACAATATCCTTCAAATATTAGCCATTTTCATTACATATCTGCCAAATGCATCAATATTAAATAATAGATGAGAACAAGGGTTTAATTGTATTTTAGCAATTGTAATATGTAAGATAATAATACAATAGCATCACATAAGATAGACTTATCAATATCTAAATCTTTCTTAATCAATGCATAATGGTGACTGCTCTGCACTCACATCCTTTGTGGATTACAAATAGACTTGCTACGACAAAAGCATTGAGAGTCTTCAGTGTAAACACACATCTAGCGAGAATAATTCCTTTGTGACAAAGGAGATGGTTTACTTTTTATTTTCCCGCTGGTACTTCAGAAGTTAGATATATACACACCAAGCAGAGTTCACAACCTTGTGACAAATCCGAACCTAAGTAATTAACAATAAAGTCTATGGTATAAAGAGAATTATAGAGTATTTTAAAAGATCTGTGCTATTTTTTGATATAAACACATTATCACACATTAACTATTCCAGAAATTACATCCTCAAACAATGAGATGGTATCAGGCAATGGAAGGAAATAAATTCCAACTGCTTACCCTAATGCCAAGAATAACTTCTCCCATGTCTAAACGAATCATTGTGTATTTTTTTTTAAATCTTATGTAGTCCAACTTGCCATTTTCCAGAGGCTGACATTCCTGTCCCCTGGGGGAACTTCCTTCTCCGTGCTACATTCCACAAAACAGGAGAAAGCAGCAAGGGCAGACGAAAGAGAAGCTTTACATCAATACAGTCTATAACTTACTAAAAGTGCTGTCAGATGGTTTTTGGAGGAAACTTCCAGAGCATATTAGGACCTTTATATTACTTGTGCATTTTGTTTCTAGATTTTGCTCTTATCCCCCAGAAACATCAATAACCTCATGTGCCAATGGCCATACATGCTTACTGAAACCTATGGAAATCTGCTGAATTGTAGGAAGTAAAAGTCTTTCGAAGAGAAAACATCTCTGCTCAAAGAGGACAACTGACAGAACCAGCTCATGGAAAAAAAAAAAAAAAAGCAAGCATAAGCAAAAAGCTGTATGTTTATTAACTGTAATGGCGTTGAAGTAAGACAAATTATACACGACACCTCCAGGCAAAGAGCTATCACTCAGCACCCCACACCACTGCCAGACAGCAAACATCATGGCAATAAATACAAAAATCAACCGCTACTGTCTTCTGAACAAGGCCCTGCTCAGGTCAGCACAGAGACACAAGAGGGCAGGGGGTTGGGGAAGGGGTGCTGCACATGAAACTAGGATCCACCCGAAATAGTGGCCATGTTTCTAAAAGGAAAACAAACACACTTTAATTTTATAACAGCAAACTGTTAGCAAGAACAGGCAAAAAATAAAGTTAGCCTCCATAGCAAGTGTCAAGATCCCCCTACAGTGAAATACTGAAATGCAAGCAATAGCCTAGAATTCTGAAACGAAGCTCAGATCTCAACAATTTCTACATTTATAATAATCAGCCAAGACAATGCAAATTGCCTCCCAGAACCACTTTCAAGGCTTTCCCAATACAATTAGACCTTGATTAATCACAATCTAACTAATCCAACTTCTCAAGTATACTTAGGAGATAAAATGGATTAAAAATATACACATATATATTTCTCTCTCCCTTCCTCCCCCTCCCCTTTCTCTCATATATATATAAACATATGTATATACATATATATACACATATATATATATGTGTTGGGGAGGATTAAAATACAACAGTCCTGAGATATCTATACACAGAGAAAGAGAGAATGAAAGAGCACAGGACTGTTTTTGTTTTAATCCTCCCAAATATATTACTGTGGAAACTACACTGAACCCAAATTCATACCTTTACATCAAGTCTTAGAAAATTAAGTGACATTCTATAATTGTCAACTGATATTCTACGAAGCATTTCTGAAACCCTAAATCTAATAATAATACCAACAACAACTCCACTCAATTACAGTTTTACTTAAAAGGACAAAGTCTCATTTTTACTTACCTTGCCATCAAATTTGGAATACTCGTTAAAAGGGTTATTCAGCTGCAGAGGGCACTGTTCTAGGCGTACAGATAATATTGACTGCTTCCCAGAAATTGGAGGCTTCTCTTTGAGAGATTTTTTTTCAAACAGTGACTTTAACTCCTGGGCTGTGATACAAGAGGAAGAAAAACACCTTTGTGATTACACAGAGACAACTTGTCCACCTTCCCTAAAAAGTCTTCCTTAGAACCTTAAGGAAGGAGCATCCAGAGACATGTTCAGGTTGGATGCATGCAGAAAGCCCCACAATATACTGTGCACTGAAAAGGCAGAGCACAGAAGAACGTGCAGACCAGGATAGTCAATTTGGAAAGCGAAGGGGTTAAGGGAGGGGGGAGAATCAGACAAAGTAACAAAGGAGCCATTTTATAAGAAGAGCACTCACATCCAGGAGACCTGAGCTTTGGCCCAGCTTTGCTACTAACAGCAAGCTATGTGACAGTGGACACTTCTCTAAACCTCCCTGGGCTTGTCAAACTAGAAAATCTCAAAGATCCCTCCTGCCTGTAATATTATGTGATTTTGGAATTCTATTTCTTCAAGGTCAAGATCTACATATTAATCCTCTAACACTCTCCAGTTGCACCTTGCACAAACTCTTGATGCCAAAGATGAAGAGGAGAAAAAGAGAAAGGATATTTATAATAACAGTAGCTAACATTTATTGCTGCTCGGCCTTCTGGCTAAGATCCAGTGTAGTAACAGTAGCTAACATTTATTTAGCAAGTCAATATATCTCATTTAATCCTCATAACAAGCCTATGAGGTAGATAGTAGCGTTATCTCAGATTTGTCAATGTGGAAACAAGCTTAGAATATTTTGATTAGCCCTGGACCACACAGCTAATAAGTAACAGAACTAGAATTTGCACCTGACCAAGGCTCTTATACATTAGGGCACTAATGAACAAGGTAGACACTGAATAAATTTTGTTGCATGAATGGAATGATTGAAATAATTCAGATTAAAATTATTAAATCTGAATCTTCAGTTCTTATTCATTAGTGAACCAAGACAAGTTCTGTAACTTTTTAAAGATCATTTAATTCTCTAAATCAATTGGAATATCAATCAAGGTGGGAGTAGCTAGATGATAAGTGGCTATGAGGAAATGTCCACACTTAAAGTTTTTAAATAAATCAATCTGAGACTTTAAAATCTGCAATAGACATGTTCAACCCCATTCCACTTTAGCATAGTCAAATTAAACCGAGAGAGAACAGAACTCCGAAACAGTCATTTAGAACTTTCAAAAGAAAAATGTAACTGCAGCTGGGCACCGTGGTTCAAACCTGTAATCCCAGCACTTTGGAAAGGCAAGGTGGGAGGACCACTTGAGCACAGGAGTTCGACATAATCAACATACTAAACACAGATTTGAAGAGGAATTAGACTATAATTCAATTCAAGTAATATTTTAAATATGGGAAGTACTTTTCTACCTGTAATCTATTACCAGTTTCATGGTTACAATTGGTAAAGAAATGATCCTTTATTAAGCATCTATTATGAGCCAGGATCAATACTAGGTATTTTCCTCACCTGGCACAGTCACAGTCTTCACAGATCCTAAGAGAGATGTTACTACTAGCTCCATGAAGAAACTGAGGAATCCCAAACATAAGTAATGTATAGACTTCACACAGCTGTTACCAATAGGGTTAGGTGAAATGTGATGCTATGATTAACCCTTTCATTCTCAGACATTCACACTCAGACCTCTCTCCTCAACCTAACACCTCCTCCCCTCTTCCTCCTTTGTCGAGGCTTGGAGAATAGAAACAACCAAAGAGAACTTTTGCATGCTCTCATCTGCTCTTCTATCTGCCTGTCCTCCTATTACCATGGATGAACTCCCTCTACCCTTACCTTAGGCCAGCCCTTCCCTTGTGCACTAGATCCCATCCCTCTTACCAACTCATGAACAGCTCTCCAGCAATTCTCTTCTCTCTCTTCCACTGTCAATTTTTCTCTTACTGAATTAGTCACATCAGCACACAGTACTGAAACACTGCTCATTTAAAAAAAGAAAAATCCACTCTCTATCCCATACTCCCTCCCTTCTGGTTACTACCGTATTTTTCTGCTTCTTAAAATGTCTGTCTATATTCTTCCTGTCCAGTCCCTCCACTTCCATTCAATCAAATCCACTCCAAGCAGGCATATTCAGGCCACACTACTCCACCAAAGCAGCTTTTATCCAGGTCACCAATTATCCCTTTGTTGCTAAATCTGTTGGTCAATTTTTAATCCTCATCTTACAAGATGTCTTGGCAGCATTTGACACGGTTCCTCACTCCCTCCTGTTTTAACACTTTTTTCACTTGCTCCCCAGGACTCCACTCTATCTGGCTTTTATACTGTCTCTCAGGCTACTTCTTCTCGGTCCCTCTGCTGATTCATCTCATTTCCCCCTTGAATCACTGGCATTTCCCAAGGCACAGCACTTGGACCTCTTCTCAATCTACATTCACACCACTGGTGATCTCATCCAGTCAAATGCTTTTAAATACCATCTATAAGAGGCAAAACTAAATTGTGGTGACATAAATCAGAACAATGCTTGCCTCTGGGGAGTGAAATGACTAAAAAGGGGCACCAGGGAACTTCTTTGAGGTGACAGAATTGCTCTATACTTGTCTGGGATGCTTATATATGCATCCCTTGTCTGGGATGCTTATATATGCTTATATATGCATATAAATGTATATGTCTGTCAAAAGTCACTGAGCTGTACATTTAATATCTGTACGTTTCACTATATGTAAAGCATACCTCAAAAAAAGTAAATAAATAAAAAGGGAAACCCCAAGTAAATACCTTCTACATGCTAGTACCTCTCAATGATTATTTCTAACCCTAAACACTCCCTGAAATTATAGACATCCAACTTTCTACCAGACACTTTCACTTGGATGTCCACCAGGCACCTCAAGTGTTACCTATCCGTAACCAAACTCTTGATCTTTCCCCAAAGCTCCCACTCCCACAGTCTCCTCAGTTAATGGCAATTCAGTTCTATTAGGCCAAAAACTTGGGAGTCATCCTGACTTCTCACATCTTACCCATGAATCAACACTTCAAAAGCTATTCAGAACCGTGGCAACCGCTAGCAACGCTGTATTATCATCACCTTAAAACCCGCTTTACTGTTTCTGCCCTTGCCTCCTCACCCCAACCCTTGTTTCTTCCCGACACAGCTGCCAATATGAGTCTTTTAAAATACAAGTTACAAACTTCAGAATGAGGAGAAAAATTGATAAATCTGACCACATGAAAAGAAAACACTTTTGTATGGGAAAAAAAATAAAAAGACAAATGATAAATTAGGAAAGAATAAAGGTCAATATTCCTAATATGTAAATATTCTAAAAGTAGACACTGAACAACACACATAGAAAAATAAGACAAAAATATGAAATGTTCATAGAAAAAGAAATGTAAACAGCTCTTAAATGCAAATATTCTCAACCACATTCATAAGAGATATGCAAATTAAAACTACATTTCATCAGATTGGCAAAAATCTAAAGATTTGAGGCTCTGAGGACATAGACACTCTATATGTTACCTGTGGGAGCATGAAACAGCGAAAGTCCTATGAGAGGGAATTCGGAAGATCAAGGAAAATCACATCTTCATTTACCCTCTGACCTAACAATACCACTTAGATACATTGGTAAAACAAAACTTTAAAAAATATGCATAAAACTATTCCCTGCAGTGCCATTTGCAAAAGCAAAGCCTGAAAACAAACAAACATCCCTCACCGGGGCATGGGTTGGCACTGGTACATCCGTATCACAGAGTATTATGCAGCTGTAAATGGAATGAAGCTTATCTCTATATATTGCTCCAGAAAAATCCTCGGAATATATTACTAAATGAAAAAAGTATTGTACAAAACAGTATGTATAGTATGCTATCTTTAATATAAAAAGGGGATATAAATATAAATATGCTTATATATAGTTTTAAATGGACAAAAAACCTTTTTAAAAATGACTATAAAAGAGTGAAGGGAACAGAAAGTGAAGCTAGATTTCTCTGACTTTATCTTGCTTTATGTTTCTGACTTTGAAGCCATGTCAATGTTTTAAATAATTATAAAAGAAAATTAAAAGCATAACCTCTAAAAACAAAGGCAAAATGAAATACATGAACCTAAGTATAATAATGACTTGGCAGATTAACTACAAAGAAGGGAATTATTTTAAATAACTTTGTTACCCAGCAAATGACCCAATTTCTTCAACAAATAAATTATAAGAAAAAAGTGAAAGAGAAGATATAGATTAAAAAATGAGACATTAACCAAAGTAGTAGATGGATCTTAGATCCAAACATGAACAAACCAATAGAGAAAAAAGAAAAATTTGAGATGATTAGGGAAATATGAACAATAATTGGATATTTAATAATATTAAATAATTATTTCTTGGCCAGGCACTGTGGCTCACGACTGTAATTCCAGCACTTCGGGAGGCCAAGATAGGCAGATCACTTGAGCCCAGGAGTTCAAGACCAGCTGGCCAACATGGCAAAATCCCATCTCTACAAAAAATGCAAAAATTAGCCAGGAATGGTGACATGTGCCTGTAGTCCCAGCTGCTTGGGAGGCTGAGGAGGAAGAATCACTTGAGCCCAGGAGGTTGAGGTTGTAGTGAGCCATGTTCACGCCACTGCATTCTAGCCCTGGTGAGAGTGCAAGACCCTGTTTCAAAACAAAAATTTTTTTTCTGACCAGGCACGGTGGCTCACGCCTGTAATCCCAGCACTTTGGAAGGCTGAGGTGGGTGGATCACGAGGTCAGGAGATCGAGACCACACTGGCTAAGAGGGTGAAACCCTGTCTCTACCAAAAATACAAAAAATTAGCCAGGCGTGGTGGCGGGCGCCTGTAGTCCCAGCTACTCGAGAGGCTGAGGCAGGTGAATGGCGTGAACCCAGGAGGCGGAGCTTGCAGTGAGCCGAGATCGTGCCACTGCACTCCAGCCTGGGCGACAGAGCGAGACTCCATCTTAAAAAAAATAAAAATGAAAATAAAATTTTTCTTTATAATGAAATTATTTTAAATGTTTTTCAATGTAATTATTAAACATTTCTTTATAATAATTAACATAAATAATTTTAAACGATATAAAGAATATTAAAATAATATTAGTTTTTTGGAGAGTAGTAGTGCCACAGTTTTATTATGTGTTAAAAATACAAAGTATTTAGGTATGAAATTGTATAGTAGCTGGGATTTGCTTAGAAATAATCTGGGAGGGCTGGTAGTAAAATGTATAAATCAAACAGGACCAGCCATGTACTGTTCATTGTTGAAGCTGGCAGATGAGTGAAGGGAGTTCATTAAACCATTCTCTCTACTTCTGTGTATGTCTGAAATTTTCTACAATAAAAAGGTTTTTTTTTAAGGAAATTTAAACTGGGGGAAAAGAAGTCACATATCACATCACTACTCTGATCAAATCACCTCAGAGAAAAAAATACAATTCCTTACCAGACCCTCCGTAACTAGGAACCCCACTACTGACTTCTCTGATCCCACTATTCCCGTGCTTACTGTGCTCTAACCAACAGGCATCCTTCCTTGTTATTCCATTTTTTGAATACACCAGGCACATTTCTGCCTCAGAATCTTTGCACTTGCTATTTCCTCCTCTTAGAACACTCACCCCCGATATATGCATGACTCACTCCTCCACTTCCTTTAGATCTCTGCTCAAACAGTACCTTCCTAATGAGCCCTTCCTTGGCCACCCTACACAAAATAGCAAAATTCTCTGCCTAGCATTCCTTATCCCTCTTACCTGGCTATATTCTTCTCCATGCCATTTATCCATTCTGGCATATCATGTTTACTGTTTATCTACCCCCAATCGAATATAAGCCCCATGAAGACAAGGACTTTGTCTTGTTCACTATTTGTTGAAGGAATAATTTATTATTTTTTAATAATAAATATCTGTTGAATGAATAACTCTGGACCAGAGAAGCAGAAAAAGTTGCTGGGGTAGGGTATAGGAAGGGAGGACAGAGAGAGCAGATGGGCAGAAAGAAGCCAAGACAAGATGGGGGAAGTCATGAGAGCCCTTCCTTCTGGTTCCAAACCATTCATCAGGCAGACTATACTTCTTGAAAGCCCTCCTTCAAGTTGCTTTTTGTTATTTGCAACTAAACAGTTGCAATATAAACCAATTAACCAATATAAACAGTTGGACTTCACCAACAAACACAAAACTAAAAAAATTAATAGCCTGGAAATTTAATTATCATCAGCTTTATGAAAAAGCACACACTATAGCATTCAGAAGATGAGAATGTGTATTAGAACTTATGCATGGAACATATTAGAACTATAAGGATTTAGGGAGCAGCGGGATACAAAACAAATATATTAAAATAATAGATTTCGGCCAGGTGCGGTGGCTCACACCTGTAATCCCAGCACTCTGGGAGGCCGAGGTGGGTGGATTACCTGATGTCAGGAGTTCGAGACCAGCCTGGCCAACATGGTGAAACTCCGTCTCTACCAAAAATACAAAAATTAGCCGGGCATGGTGGCGGGCACCTGTAATCCCAGCTTCTTGGAGGACTGAGGCAGGAGAATCACTTGAACCTTGGAGGCAAAGGTTGCAGTGAGCCGAGATCATGCTACTGCACTCCAGCCTGGGCAATAAGAGTAAAACTCCGTCTCAAAAAAAATAAATAAAAATAAAAATAAAATAACAGATTTATTTACAAAAGACCAATAACAAAGGTATGAGGAAGAATGTCCTATTTATCATGGTAGGCTGGGCGTGGTGGCTCATGCCTGTAATCCCAGCACTTTGGGAGGCCAAGGCAAGAAGATTACTTGAGGTCAGGAGTTTGAGACCAGCCTGGCCAACATGGTGAAACCCCGTCTCTACTAAAAATACAAAAATTAGCCAGGTGTGGTGGCATGTGCCTGTTGTTCCAGCTATTCAGGAGGCTGTGGCATGAGAATAGCTCAAACACGGGAGGTGGAGGTTACAGTGAGCCGAGGTCGTGCCACTGCAATCCAGCCTTGGCGACAGAGCGAGACTCCATCTCAAAAAAACAAAATAAAAATATAATGGTAACACAAAATATGTGGAAATAATGTTAATAAGAAATGTAAAAGTGCGGGATCTATATGGAGATAACCACAACATTTTATCTTTATGAACTACTTGTATGCACAAAAAATACAAAAAAGATCATATGAAATATGATTTGAGGTTGGGCACGGTGGCTCACACCTGTAATCCCAGCACTTTGGGAGGCCAAGGCAGGAGGATTGCTTGAGTCAAGGAGTTTAAGACCAACCTTGGCAACACAGGGAGACCCCCCATCTAAAAAATATTGTAAAAATTGGCCAGGCATGGTAGCATGCACCCGTGTGGCATAGTTACTTGGGAAACTGAGGCAGGAGGATTGCTTGGGCCCAGGAGGTCAAGGCTGCAGTGAGTCATGATCATGCCACTGCACTCCAGCTCAGGTGACAGAGCGAGACCCTGTGTCAAAATATATATCTACATATTTTTATATTAAATATTGAATAGTTTAAAATATATATACTCACATGTATAAATGAAATCTAAAATAAATACATCAAAATGGTAACAACAGCAGTTGCCTCTAGATGTGAGATTACTGGTAGCTTATTTTCATTTTTAGTTTTTTTTCTACACAATTTCTTTTTTTGCTTTTTGAGATAGGGTCACCCTCTGTTGCCCAGGCTGGAGTGCTGTGGCTCACTGCAGCCTTGACGTCCTGGGCTCAAGTGATCCTCCCATCTCAACCTTCTCAGTAGCTGGGACTACAGGAGCATGCCACCATGCCCAGCTAATTATGTAATTGTGTGTGTGTGTGTGTGTGTGTGTAATTGTGTGTGTGTGTGTGTGTGTGTGTGTACAGATGTGATGCATGCCACCATGCCCAGCTAATTATGTAATTGTGTGTGTGTGTGTGTGTGTGTGTGTACAGATGGGATCTCACTATGTTGCTAGGGCTGGCCTCGAACTCTTGGGCTCAAGTGATCCTCCTGCCTTGGCCTCTCGAAGTGCTAGGATTACAGGCATGAGCCACTGGACCTGAATTTTTTTTTTTTTTTTTTAACATAGAGGGTTTGGCAACTTCCCCAAACTCTGGCCATAGCTGACAGAGAAGGAAAGGAATAAGACAGCTAGGACGGTGGCTCACACCTGTAATCCCAGCACTTCAGGAGGCCAAGGCAGGCGGATCACCTGAGGTCAGGAGTTTGAGACCAGACTGGCCAACATGGTAAAACCCCGTCTCTACTAAAAATACAAAAATTAGCCAGGCATGGTGGCAGATGCCTGTAATCCCAGCTACTTGGGAGGCTGAGGCAGGAGAATCATTTGATCTGGGAGGCGGAAGCTGCAGTGAGCAGAGATCGTGCCACTGCACTCCAGCCTGGGCGACAGAGCAAGACTCACTCTCAAAAAACAAAAAAAAGAAAAAAAAACGGAACAAGAGAACACCAAAGACTTCTCAATATCCAAAGCTTCAGAAGCAGCTCCTTTCTGCCAATGATATGGGAGGGAGCAGAGCAGGGTAGAAAGACTAAAGTCTTTGGGGTCAAACTGTCCAGGAGGTGAATTCTGGCTTCACCACTTACTACTTATAAGTAACTTGGGAAAATTATTTGGCCTCTGAGCACCAGTTTTCTCACCTGTAAAAGAGACATACTAACAGCTAATTTACTGGCTTTGAATGAAGATGAAATAGGCCAGGCACAGTGGCTCACACCTGTAATCCCAGCACTTTGGGAGGCCGAGGCGGGCGGATCACATGTGGCCAGGAGTTCAAGATCAGCCTGGCCAACATGACAAAACCCTGCCTCTACTAAAAATGTTTTTTAAAAAATTAGCCAAGCATGGTGGCACACGCCTGTAATCCTAGCCACTAGGGAGGCTGAGGCACAAGAATTGTGTGAACCCCAGAGGCGGATGTCACAGTGAGCCAAAACTGTGCCACTGCACTCCATCCATCCTGGGTGACAAAAGGAGACTCTGTCTCAAAAACAAACAAACAAAAAAGAAATAAATAAACTTAGTGGCTAACATACTATATGCCCTGAGCTGATTACTCATCAGAATCACCCAGGGACCTTTTGAAAACCGTAACTTACCCTTAAGAAAGTTCTTTGTAATTCTCCCCACCCTTGAGAATGCACTTTGTGAAAACAACCCCCTGCCCCCAAAACATTGCTCTTAACTCCACCGCCTATCTCAAAACCTATAAGAACTAATGATAATCCCACCACCCTTTGCTGACTCTCTTTTCGGACTCAGCCCGCCTATACCCAGGTGAAATAAACAGCCTTGTTGCTCAAAAACAAAAAAAAAAAACAAATAAACAAAAAAACATAACTTCGTGGGCCCCAACCCCTATCTACTAAATCAAGAATTCCACAGGTGAGGCCTAGAAATTTATAGGGAATGTTATTATAACATGCACTTTTGGATGCATTTCTGATTTTTATACCTCCATTGTATTTGGGAATCATTACTTAAGAAACCAATAATAGAAGTTACATAAAACTTCAGGTACATGTAAATAATTGATAGAAATAAGCTACATTGTTGTTTTGCATTATTATTTAACTTCATGCATACGAAGCCTTATTTGCCAATTAGACTTCGAACTTCTTGAGGAGAGGATTCATGTAGTCCTCCTAGCACTCAGCACAGAATTATTAGGCACACAGGAGTTATGAAAGAAATACTTGTTAAATGATTCAATAAGTAAGGGTAATAACTAATTATGTAGAGAATAAAATACCAATACCATTTTAAAATAATAAAATTAAAGATATTTGGATCTTAATATGACATTATTCCTAACAAAGCACACTTCTGATGACACCATCTTCTTATCTATCCATGCAGTTTTAGTTACAGGAATATTACAAGGATCTTACTCTAAGGTATTTCATTTATCACGTGGTCTCATGGCACATGGATCAGTAAGTTCATAAAGAACTGAGGTATGGACTAGATGGTCTCCACAAATCCTCTATCTCCTCTATGAAAAGGCTGCCCTTATGCTGTATCTTAAAGGATAAACTGGATGTTGACAGAATAATTGTGGAAGAAGAATACTTCCAGGGTGGTCATCCTATTTAGAATGATGATTCTTCTAATGGGGAATGAAATAAAACAAAGATAAGAAAAACAAATGAAAGGATTTTAGCAAAGCATAAATAATAGAAAAAGAATGAGGGAATGAAGTTGGGTATGGTGGCATGTGCCTGTAGTCCTAGCTCCTCAGGAGGTTGAGGCACTTGAATCCAGAGTTTGAGGCCAGCCTGGGCAACACAGTGAGACCCCCAATTCTTAAAATGAGGGAATGAATAAATAATTACCCATCCAAAATTCTCAATAAAGATCAAAAAGATTTAGATGTGGCATTTCTTGCTGAGAGAGTACGTTTGTGGGAGATGTATAAAAACAGGATGGCTGCTCAGTTTGCCAGGTAGATGTTTAGTGGACTGCTGATTCCACTTTTCTAGCACGCTTCAATACACCCAGAGTGCCAAGCTGTGGTTTAATGATAGGACCCAGCCTAAGGGAGAATCCAAAGACATTCTTTTGTGCATTGATGAGTTTCACTCCAACCATCAGGAATGACTACCAGGCAGGCTGCTGGTCTGGCCAGAATCAGGGAATAACAGTTCAAGCATGAACATACACATTGAAGAGCTTCTCCAGAAGACCACAGGCTCAATTATCAAAATCCGTGAGACACAGAAAAGAGAGAGAAGGAAACTGAAGGAGAGAAGTATAAGAAGTACATGTCTACAGTGGACAGTATGGTTACAAATGAAAGCAAAAGGTGACATAACTATTTCTCCAGCATATTCTGTGAAATAATGAACAAAAATTAAAGTAGATTAGACTTTAAAAAATAAGTAGGGGAGCAAACAAAATCCTCTATTTATTAGATGTATCAAAATTTAAGCTGAAGAACTTACTTCTCACATTGTAAAAGGGACTGATGCACCTATATTTGATGTACTCTATTCATCGTATTTTTGGGTTTGAGACACAGTCTCGCTCTGTTGCCCAGGCTGAAGTGCACTGGCGCGATTTTAACTCTCTGCAACCTCTGCCTCCCAGGTTCAAGCAATTCTCATGCCTCCGCCTCCTGAGTAGCTAGAATTACAGGCGCACACCACCATGCCCAGCTAATTCTTATATTTTTAGTTGAGACAGGGTTTCGCCATGTTGGCCAGGCTGGTCTCAAAACTCCTGACCTCAAGTGATCTGCCTGCCTCCTGGCTAATTTTTTGTATTTTTAGTAGAAATGGTTTCACTATGTTAGCCAGGCTGGCCTCAAACTCCTGGCCTCAAGTGATCTGCCACCTTGGCCTCCAAAAGTGTTGGGATTACAGGTGTGAGCCACAGTGCCTGGCCTCACTGTACGTTTTATTTATAATTTTTTAAGCTATGGAAGTGAAGAAGGCAAATAAAGGGTGGCTGGAGAGACAGAGGAGCTTAAATAAACTGGCTCTGTATTCATTGATCAAGAAGAGATTAATAAGAACTGCATTAAGATATATAAAAAATTTGAAGAAAGTGAATAAGATAAGTGATATAAAGTATTTTCAGCTTGTATTAAATACAACAAAGAGAAACATTAACTGGATCAACAGAAGGGGCTAGCCTAGTGAGATTTTGAAAGTATTCAGAGTAAAACTAAAGAGAAATTCAAGAAGAACTACTGCATTCAAGGAAGTCAGAATGAGATATAAGGAAGAAAAACAAGTAATTGGGACTTCTGGTTCTACACAGTCATCACTTAGTAGCAGTCATGAAGAAAATTACACCTACTAAGGATACTTGAGTTTATAATCATAGTATGAGAAATCAAGAAGCACTTTACAGAGTGATTTAGTGCAGAGAGACTGGCCTTTATGTGCAGGCAGAGCTGGACACAAAACATCTCATTATCACACTACCCTCCATGTTGGATAACTTTGGCAAGTTCATCAAATCCCTGAGCCTTTGTCTTATCTGTAAACAATAGCAACGATACCTACACCTTGCAAGATCACTGCAATAGAGATAATGTATGTAAAGTACCTAGTAGAGCACCAGGTAGAGGCTGCTATTAGTATAATAAACCTTAATATTATTAGTCTTATAATTATTGTGTAACAATGGAGCCAATTCACAAATATTTATTAGGCGTCTATTACATGCCAATATGATATTGGGAGGTGCTGGGAGGATACAGAAGACAGACTGCAGATATTTCTTTTGAAGGAGAAAAAAAAGAGAAAGTCTAGGAAACATGATATAACCACTATAAAATATTTTAATAGCATTTTATTTCTGAAATTGTTTTTCTCCCCAAGTCTTTTCTTGCTGAGACTGAAGCTTTGAAAGTATATAATATAGCCAGCCTTTATACACATACTATACGAAAATATACAGCAAATGCTAATAATACCAGCAACATAATGGTTTTTATACTAAGGGAAAAGAATTTGCATATATGCAAAAAAGACCGTTACTAGGCCCACTAATGGGGCAAGGGAAAGTCTAGGTTGGAACTGCCAAGAGAAATCTGTAACCTAGAAGCTCATCCAAAATATCACGGGCTGGGCGCAGGGGCTCACACTTATAATCCCAGCACTTTGGGAAGCCAAGGCAAGTGGATCACTTGAGGTCAGGAGTTCAAGAACAGCCTGGCATGGTGAAACTCCATCTCTACTAAAAATACAAAACTTAGCCAAGCATGGTGGTGCGCACCTATAGTCCCAGCTACTTGGGAGGCTGAGGCAGGAGAATCGCTTGAACCAGGGAGGCAGAGGTTGCAGTGAGCCGAGATGGCACCACTGCACTCCAGCCTGGGTGACACAGCAAGACTCCGTCTCAAAAAAAAAAAAATCGGCTGGGCACAGTGGCTCATGCCTGTAATCCCAGCACCTCGGGAGGCCATGGTGGGTGGATTACTGGAGGTCAGGAGTTCAAGACCAGCCTGGCCAACATGGTGAAATCCCATCTCTACTAAAAATACAAAATTAGCCAGGTGTGGTGGCATGCGCCTATAATCCCAGCTACTGAGGAGGCTGAGGCAGGAGAATCGCTTGAACCCGGGAGGCAGAGGTTGCAGTGAGCCAAGACCGTGCCATTGCACTCCAGCCTGGGCAAAAAGAGTGAAACTCCATCTCAAAAAAAAAAAAAAAAAAAAATCAAATCATAGGGTACTCCTTGGCCTATATTTTTTTAAAAAATCAGAAAAAGCCGGGCGCGGTGGCTCACGCCTGTAATCCCAGCACTTTGGGAGGCCGAGGTGGGCGGATCACGAGGTCAGGAGATCGAGACCACAGTGAAACCCCGTCTCTACTAAAAATACAAAAAATCAGCTGGGCGCGGTGGCGGGCGCCTGTAGTCCCAGCTACTCCAGAGGCTGAGGCAGGAGAATGGCGTGAATCCAGGAGGCGGAGCCTGCAGTGAGCCGAGTTCGCGCCACTGCACTCCAGCCTGGGTTACAGAGCGGGACTCCGTCTCAAAAAAAAAAAAAAAAAAATCAGAAAAAAGTACTGACATGACAGCTTGTAAAAAATGTCCCCTGCACACATCAATCCCTGTGACCCAGAGTGAAAGGTGGCCAAAAAGCCAAGAACTAAAGAACATATAGCTTCAGAGGGTCAAGGCACACAAGAGAAAGACCTCAAAGCTTAAAACACAAGAGGTATCTAAGTCCAGAGGATTTAAAAGGATGAATTAAAAATAAAAGTTCTTATATAATAAACTAAATATATAAATCTCAAATTAAGAATTAAAATCATTTCCATTTACCTGATTGCTTAGAATTTCTTTCTTTCCACTGAATATTTTTGCATTTGATCTGGTTTTGTCTCTCTTTTCGGAGTCGTTCTAATCTTTGAGCTTGAAAAGAAATATTATAACTATAAGTTTGTCAATGAAAGTTTACCATAAACAAAGACATAATTAACTACCTTTACATGAATAAAGATGTTTTATATTGCATATGTAGAGAAAAAGTCATAAAATTTTAAAGGTGGCACCCCTGAAAAGCAAATACCAACAAAAACATGAAAATATTCTTGATTTATAATTGAAATTAGAGGATATAAAACACTAATAGAGATCATAAAGATAGTATTAACATGGAAGAGAATAATAAAATGTGAAAATTTCTGTGATTAATATGACATTTCATTATATAAATCATTAATAACGGTCTTAAAGGAATTTTAATGCACAAATGAACTGAAGTGAATATTACATTACAGGAATAAAATTACTGTTATGAATTACTCTACCCATTTCAAAAATTAAAGATAAATGAACTCAGACTAGACTATTAAAGTTTTAAATATAAAATCCTTTATCTAAAAATCATGAAAATTATAAAATGTCAAAGCTATATAAATTAGCATAGCTTTTCTTCAGTGGGCTGAAACAGTTTATGGGTAGTAAAATAAATGATTTGTATCTTTGTAACATTAGTCAAATCTTAAAAAGAACAATTTTTCTTTTACAAAATTTTAAGATACGCTGCATGGATTAAAAAGTAAATTCTTTGGTCACTAAGACAACCTACAATCTCAATTAATTATTAGCATCTAAGTGCTACCTAAAGAAATTCCAACAAGAGTCACCTAAAATTATGTATTTGTGATTATATTGCCACTGGCTGATCAACCTTCAAAAATCAGTGAACTGATCCTTTAGAGAAATACCACCCAGCATGCACTTAACAACTGCTGCATACAGAGACCACAATAAAAAAGAAAGTCACAACTGATGTCATCTCTTGAAATGAGTTTTCTCTTGCTAATCTTCAGCTTCCTATCCCAGCATTTTGCTAATAGAAAATAAATAAATTTCTTTTTCAGCCTCTTTCAAGGTAGGAAATTACATACTTCTGCCTTAGCATTGTGGTAGGGAAACACTGAAAATAATCTTACCAGAAATTTAAACTATGCTGGGAAGAACATTCTGACAATGCCACTATATCTAACCAAATTCCACTGAAGAAAAATACATTCAATTGCAATTAATAAATGTGAAGGGTACAGCCAAAGTAATATAATCATAAAGCTCTCAATTTAGCAGCATTCTCCCACTGAAATACATTCAACCTGTCATATAAGATATCATCTCAATAACCTGAAAGGAAGTCAGTTTCAACTAGAGAACTGAGAATCAATGGTTCTAAATTATATTCAAACCTTCACTCAAATCGTATTTTGATAAAAGTTCCTTTAGATACTGGGAAATGCTATTAATTATTTTCATCACAAGAGCAAATTATTCTTATGTCACAGATACTGAATTCTGAACCAAAAACTGAATGTGCCTTTCACTGTAAATTGTATCCAGCTCTACCTCCAATATTCCTTTATGTGCGTTTTACACTTGGACCATGAAAATAAATATGTAAGTATTTTCAGAGTTCTACTATACCTCCTTGCCATTACCTTTCCTGGGAGTTAGCAGGTTACTGCTAATTTGAAGATTATATTTTCTGATTATCTAAAAAAAAATTACCTCCTAGAATACCTGTCATATTAGAACTACAATATGTATTCTAAATAATTTGTCTAAGTAAAAAAAAAAGTCCTTGGTTCATCACATTCCCCTTGAAACAAGGCCACCAAAAAAATATAAGTGGGAAAATGGGCAATAAGCTTTTAAAGCTAATGACTACATACATGTATACCAAAGTTGAGTGTTTTCAAGCCAGAAAAATCAAAAGGTGATCAATTTAAGAAAATAAAGGCAAAGTATCAATAACAGGGGCCCCTTTTCTAATCTCACACCGTATGTATAGAATCCTACTATAACCAGCCCTAACAAACACTCAGGTGTCTCCTCCCATTTCCCCACTCCCCCACAATTCCTCCAGGGGCAAGAAGTGCCTGCTCTCTTTGGGTGGTCACCTCTCTGTATTAAAGGTTCTTTATTATGTCAACCTGAAATCTGTCTCCGGGTAGTCTACCTACTGGGACTAATGTTGCTGTGTGAAGACACTCAAAGCCGGTCCACTTGCCTTTCTACACAATGACTTGTTAGAAATGTCCAACATGTCTCTCCTAACCAATTTTTTCACTATCCCCCGTCTGTCTACTTCTAATAACATTCTAGAGGCCCTCTCCATTCGCAGTCGCAGAGATGAAGCTGTTGCTCAGACTCACTCTTAGTCTGACACATGCATGTTCCTATTAATACCTGGAAACGTCCCCCATTAAGCCTACTCCAATATTATGCATTATTCTATAAGACTGTTTACTGATTTAAAGCTCAGAAGACATGACTAGAACACAATGTTTACCTGTGTTTGAGCGTCTTCTAATACCAAAGTCCCAACTTGAGGTAATATCGACTGACTGGGCATATACATAGCCCTGAGTCTCACCATTGCTTCCCTGAATTTCTGACCCACTGTCTCCAGGCATTGAAGGAGGATGAATCTTCTCTAGGTCAACATCATGATCAATGAGAACCATCTCACACATTCCCGTGTCATCACTGGTCACATGTGACTGTCGAATATGAGCTAGAATGATAGTTGGATTGTCCAAGAAGGCCATCCTTTCTGTGGGCCAATTTCCTTAAAAGGCTATTTTCTCCTCTTCATATTGTTTCACGAGCTCACCTACCTAGAAACATGATGTACACAGCAAATATTTAAGAATAAGGCAGAAAATGACTGAATCATTTTTCAGACACATTCAGTGTAGTAAAATGCCACCTTGAAAATCAACATTTATCCCTGTTCTGTGGAGCTTAAAAGGATTAAGTCTAAGCTGAAAGGAAATCCTTATAAGCACTAGGGGCTGCAGCTCTAGTCAATGAGATCTCTATAGAATCAGAAAGGAAGGCTTGCACTCTTGCAAAACAAATCACAGCAACTCCTTACAAGTCAGGCCACTCAAAGCACATAACTACTGTTAAAACAATAAATTTTCCTTTCTTTCTCCCTTCACTATCATGCAATCTTCTCATTACTTTATAAGGTCATGGGGGAACAAGTTGTATTTTCCTCAAATGATGTGCTGAAGTACAAAACTGTATTTCATCAGTTTACATTTCCCCTCCTGTCATATGGTTGTGAAGTGTTTAAAAGGGCACAGACAATGCTTTCAGAGTTACTAGGGGTTTTATAAAAATGATGTACCACCTAATTAATTTTGCTTAATGAATATATTTTCAAGATAGTATTGTGTTTTTGTTGTTGTTGTTGTTTTGTTTGTTTTTTCTGAGATAGGGTATCGCTCTTGTTGCCTAGGCTGGAGTGCAGTGGCGTGATCTTGGCTCACCACAAACTACACCTCCCGGGTTCAAGATTCTCCTGCCTCAGCCTCCCGAGTAGCTGGGATTACAGGGATGCGCCACCATGCCCAGCTAATTTTGTATTTTTAGTAGAAATGGGGTTTCTCCATGTTGGTCAGGCTGGTCTCAAACTCCCGACCTCAGTTGATCCACCCACCTTGGCCTCCCAAAGTGCTGCGATTACAGGCGTGAGCCACCATGCCTGGCCTGTGTTTTTAAAATAAAACTTATAATCAAAATTACCTACTATACTATCAACTTCTTATTTTTGAAACTTAATTATAAAAACTGCCTCAGTCCTGTTAAAACTGTAATGAGGCCGGGCACAGTGATTCACATCTGTACTCTCAACCCTTTGGGGGGCCGAGGCAGGAGGATTGTTTGAGTCCAGGAGTTCAAGACCAACATGGGCAACACAATCAAAACTCTATCTCTACAAAAATATATATATATATTATTATTTTTTAATTAGCTGAGCATGGTGGGACATGCCTATAGTCATAGCTACTCATGAGGCTGAAGTGGGGGGATCACTTGAGCTCCAGCATTCAAGGCTGCAGTGAGCTATGATTGCACCATTGCACTCCAGCCTGGGTGACATAGTGAGACCCTGCCTTCTAAAAACAAAACAAAACAAAACAAACATACAAAAAACACTGTAATAATATTTGTTCTAGTAACAACATAGCACCCTCTCAGTTAAGTGAAAATACTCAACAAAGAAAATATTGCAGAACAACGGTTAGGTACTAGGCCCTAAAGACAGAAACGGTTCAAACCCTGGCCCTATTACTCGTTAGCTATAAGATCTCGGTCAAAATACTTTACCTTTTTGAGCCTCCCTTTTTTTTTTTCCTTCATTTATAAAATGGAAGCTTCAGGGGTGACAGGATATACAGGAGATAATGCAGGTAAAGTGCTCAAAAAAATACATGGCATTTAATTAAATAAATGTTAGCTATTAATAATAATGATAAAAAATCAATAATTTCAACGATCAATTCTTGCTTAAAGTAGTCCTAAAATATGTCAATATCCCATCTGTCTTAGTAAGTTCGTGGCACATAAAATAAGTCTGTGCTTCCTTTGTGACAGAGGACACTGCAACTCATCTGAGTGACTTCCCTGCCCCTGCAAAATCGTTGAGAAGTACAAGGAATATGAAAGCTGGATTGACTATGTTTCCAGGAACAGTCCTAGAAGATATTTACTTTTAGAAGGACTTGTAACACCAGATTTTCTTGTAATCTGTTTCTTCTAGAAATGGAACATAGAGAGGAAATCTAGCTAATAAATCTTTACAGTTAACTAAGGTTTTAAAAATTGTTGTCTGGAAACACACCATTCTGTTGATGTGTCTTAAAATAAAGTGGGTCTTAAAGATACTGAGATTAAAAAGAAATTTAACTGAGGAGCATCTCTAATCAAGCGGATTACATTAATCTTCACTTTTTTCCTCTTAATAGATTCCTTGAGTACTTATTTTACTCTGAAGCTAATGGGAAATGCAAAGGTGAATAAGGTATCCCTGAATCAAAAAGTTAATACCCTAATACAGACCTAGTACATCTCCTAATACCATGGGATTCCTTTAAGCATCAAATTTCTGAGATATCTGGTCCCTGAAGTGTTAGTGTCAATCTACCATTTTAAGGATATTGATCAGAAAAAAAAAATGAAATTAACAATGAGCATTTAAATTTCACTTGTAAAAATACAAACTTCTCTATAACCATAAAAAATGTATACATCACACATTTATTTATAAATGAGTGTATTTGTGGTATCATAGTATCACAGATCAGAGCTGCAAACATCCTTCTACAGCAATCACAATAAGCTGTCTTCCTGGCATGAAAGGAAGGCAGCTAGTCACCAGTAGAGAGGCAGGTGCTTTCAAATTCATACTGAATAGTTCTCCCTTGCAAAAACAAGGGCTTTAATGAGAAGTCACACATTTAATACACTTGATCTTAGCCAAAAGGCCGAGAAGCGATCAGACATTTAATAGGTGTTCTAGCACCAAAAAGTCAAATGGCAAAAGGCAAAGTGGCAAAAGTATACTGAAGCACAATCAATAAAATCTATTCTAGGGAAACAGATCACTTCTTCTGAAGATAAGAGGAATGGGCAAACACTTCTGAAGGCACACACCAACTCCCCAGCTTTATCCTTCCAGAACAAATGCCTCAACAGCAGCAGATATCTTCTCTATTAGGACACTATGACTTCATACATTAAGGAATCTGTATGATTCATTCAAAAAATATTTTTTCCCTACCAGCTCCGCTATGGAACTCCCACAGGACTGCCCCAGAAAACATATTATTGTGTATGTCACTTTTTACCTCCAATTACGTGTACTTAAAGACTTAGACTATAAGTTCCACAAGGACAGGGTTCATAACACCATATCCCTTCTGGCAACAAAGGCTGTTATACATGGCAGGAGTTCAATAAATGTTGCTGTCTAACTTCCAAGGACTATTCAATTTTGTTGTAGAGATAAGTCATATATGAATGTGCAAGGTGTGTGTGATTATAAATAAAGGATTGCCTTTTTTTTCTTAATACAAGAGCATCTCTTCAATGTGCCCTTCAAAATTGTCACCTTGGAACACTATCAACTTATTCTAACAAGACTACTTTTCAAAACCCAAAAGAATATTTTAAAAAATCTCCCAAAGAGCAGCAAATTCTCATTTGAAGCTATGTTTGATTTCCAAGACAAAGACATACAGATCATGGATAAAAACAAATTGTACTCTCTGATCAGTTGTGCAAAGATCAAAAAGATTTTCAAAAATCTAACTCTGGCAAGGGTTCAGAGAAATGGGCACTCTCATGCACAATATGAAGGAATGAAAACTGGGACTTTTTAGAGGGTAATTTGGTAATATTTACCGAAATATAAAACATGAATACTATCTGGGCAATCCTACTTCTAGGATTTGTTCTAAGCAGATAATTGTGTAAAATATTTATCTCAGAGTAATTTGTAATACTGGAAATCTAAAAGGAACCTACAATAGTACACATACGTCATGACACATACAAAGAACACAATACTAAGTAGCGATTAACAATACATGGTAGAGGGTAAACAAAATGTGATATATAACGATGGAATATTCTTCAGCCTTCAAACACAGGAAATTCTGACACATTACAACATTGATGAACCTTGAGAACATTACGCTAAGTGAAATAAGCCAGTCACAAAAGGACAAGTACCGTATGATTCCATTTATATGAGGTACCTAAAGTAGTCAAACTGACAGAAAGTCTAACGGCAGTTGCTAGGAGCTGGAGGAAGGTAGTAATGGGGAAAAAGTATTTAATGGGTACATTTCAGTTTGGGAAGATAAAAAAGTTATGGAAATGGACAGTGGTGACGGTTGCACCATAATGTGAATGTATGTAATGCCAATGAACTACACATTTAAAAATCGTTAAAATGGTAAATTTTACTTATCATTTATACCATGTATATTTTACCACAATTTAAAATTTTTAAGTTTTTTAAAAAAGTCTAGGAAACACCAGATTCAACCAAGTTAAAGAGGTTTTCTTCTTGCTGTTTCATCACAGGACTTCCCAAAGCTTTTAAATTATGTACTTTGTGTATTATGACTCTCCAAGAGGGAGGAATCTAGTAACACAATATATCCCAAACTTACTCCATCCATAAATATTGTTTTCTATAGGAATACTAAACATATCAATGCATAACAGCGTTTCACAGAACAAGGTTTAGAAATGCTATTCTACACTTTCACAAATGCTGTCTCTTCAGGCCTTGAGTGCCTTCCCTGGATGTTACCAACTCTTGATTCTCTGAGATAGTCAGACGTTTTTTGGCCGGGTGCAGTGGCTCACACCCGTAATCCCAGCACTTTGGGAGGCCAAGGCAGGTGGATCACTTGTGGTTAGGAGTTTGACACCAACGTGGTCAACATGTGAAACCCCATCTCTACTAAAAATACAAAAATTAGCTGGGCGAGGAGGCTAAGGTGGAAGAATTGCTTGAACCCGGGAGGCAGAGGTGAGCCAAGATGGTGCCACTGCCCTCCAGCCTCGGCAACGGAGCAAGACTCCATCTCAAAAAAATAATAAGGCCCGGTACAGTCACTTATGCCTGTAATCCCAGCACTCTGGGGGGCCGAGGCAGGTGGATCACCTGAGGTCAGGAGTTCGAGACTAGCCTTGCCAACATGGTGAAACCCTGTCTCTACTAAAAATATAAAAAGTAGGGAGGCATGGTGGTGCGTACCTACAGTGTCAGCTACTCGGGAAGCTGAGGCATGAAAATCTCTTGAACCTGGCAGGCAGAGGTTGCAGTGAGCCGAAATTGCCACTGCACTCCAGCCTGGGCGACAGAGCAAGATTCTGTCTCAAAAATAATAATAAAATAAGATAGACTTTTTTATATACATTTAGGCCACAGATAAATAATATCACCTTGCCTAAGCTTTCCCACTTTTCACAGCTTCTTTCTCACACTTTTTAACACCATGTCCTTTAAAGCATAAAGATTTGGTTTACTAAAAATGGAAGCAATAGGGATATCCATGCACAGTAGAAGGAAAGAAAGAGATGTCCCAAAATAACATAACAGTTTTTTTTTTTTTTTTGAGACAAGGTCTCACTCCCATTGCCCAAGCTGAAGTGCAGAGGCACGATCACGGATCACTGCAGCTTCAACTTCCCAGACTCAGGTGATTCTCCCACCTCAGCCTCCCAAGTAGCTGGGACTATAGGCTCACACCACCATGCCTGGCTACTTTTTGTATTTTTTGTAGAGGTGGGGTTTTACCACATTGCCCAGGCTGGTCTTGAACTCCTAGGCTCAAGCTATCTACCAGCCTTGGCCTCCTAAAGTGTTGGGATTACAGGCGTGAACCACTATGCCAGGCCAACACAGGCATTTTTATTTTAATTTTATTTATTTATTTTTTGAGACGGAGTCTCGCTCTGTCGCCCAGGCTGGAGTACAGTGGTGATCTCTGCTCACTGCAAGCTCCGCCTCCCGGGTTCACGCCATTCTCCTGCCTCAGCCTCCTGAGTAGCTAAGGCTACAGGTGCCTGCCACCACGCCCGGCTAATTTTTTGTATTTTTAGTACAGACGGGGTTTCCCCATGTTAGCCAGGATGGCCTCGATCTCCTGACCTCGTGATCCGCCCGCCTTGGCCTCCCAAAGTGTTGGGATTACAGGCGTGAGCCACCACGCCCGGCCAAACATGACTTTTTAAAAGCCTATTGTACTTATTTGTATCTGAGGCCTGAGAGAAATTTCTCCCATGGGTCTCTGTGAAAGACATAAGAGAGCAAATGTGTTATGCAGTAGAGTAAACCCTTAGCTCCCCTCCACTAATAACAGTGCTTGTACAACAGCAAGAAACAATCAGCGTATGTAATGGTTGTTCAAAAAAATAAGTCACAAAATTTCACACAACAAAGGAACTTCAGTGATCATCTCGTTGTTGACCTGAAATCACAGAGGAAGGGTTTACTTTAAATATCTAGTTACATCTAAGAATATTTTTTAAAATCCCCAGTGACTCATGTACCTTTAGTTCAAGTCTATACCTGAAATACTCTATTTCTTCAAATAACTCACTATGAGCAAACAAGCCCGCCCTGTACTTCTTCAGTTTCTAAGGACCTGAGATAGGCAACAACACGACTTACAATGCTCACGTCTATCCAATGGTTAGAAGGAAATTCCCCTTCCTGGACTTTTTCAAAACACTCCCCGCTCACTTCCCTCTGCTTTCTCACCTGCAATCTGTGAAAACTTGTCAGAATAGGCAACAGCCCGAGGCTTCTCAAAGGTCTGCAAACTCCCAATCAAAAATTACTGCTGCCCCATCAATGTGCCATATAAATGTTGGCATGTTAATTGTGTATTTATAAGACTGTTAATGGTTAGTTAATTTACCTCCCACACTATTATTGTACTTGAAATGATTTAACGTCTGCTGAGGGAGTTAACATGTAACAGCAGATGCGAGATTTATTTTTTATTTTTTTATTTTTTTACCTTTCCACACTGTACCCCGACTTCACACTATTAGCATTAGGCAAGTTAAAGCTAATTCCTGTACAGGAGTCCTTAAACGTGTCATAGGAACACTCATATTTATTTTCCACAACAAGGAATGATTACAAGTGAGGGAAAAAAAAGGCTTTTTATTATATACAACGTCTTTCCTCTATAAAAACCAACAGACCCTCTTTTTTTATTTTTTAACTAAGATTTCAACATTCTTTGATCTAGTTAAAGCTCAGAATTCATACCTCCTGGAATTCGAAAATAATTGAAGTGACCATTAAAATAAAACACACTTTATTGCTTTTAAATCTCTTTCTCTAACTCTCTCCAATTTAACTCTAAATTAAATCTTCATTTATTTTTTAGACTAGCAAAAATTGAGCTTTTTTCCCCCTCAGGGAATTAAAATCTTCTTCATGTGAATATGCCCAATTTCATTAAGCAGTAAATAGTGAGATCATATATCTGGAGAGTTTGTTTCTTCTTTTTACATTTTTATTTCCATATTTTGACTAAAAGTGCTTACTAGATTAAAACAACAGAAATGATTTATCTTATTTTGAATGAGATTCATTCACAAAATCATCTCAGTACTAAATGAAAAACTGTATAAATACTGGCCTGCCCCCTCCAGAAGTTTACTTACAAACTTCAGCAGAGGAGCTATGTCATATACATAGGGAACAATAACACAAAGCAAGATAAACCCACCGCCAATGTTTTCCAAGAGACAGGAACATCACAGAAGACTTCAGGAAGGAAGGCAGAAGTATTTAAGGATAGCTATGCTTTCATTAGGCAGAAACACAAGTGAAACAGTAACAGTTGACATTTACTGAGCTCTTACCATGAGATGTACTAATCACTTTTCATGTAACAACATATTTAATCCTTACAGCCACTTCAGGAGGTATGCATTAATACTATCCTCATTTTATAGATTTAAAAACAAACAAAACTAAGGCTTAAAGGAGTTAAGTATCTTGCCCAAGGAGACAAGGTAGATTTTTTTAAGACCACAATTTTTGAAGTTTCTCCCATCAAGAGGTGCAGTCTATTTCCTCATCCTTGAATCTGGACTCACACTGCGATTTGCTTTGACCAACAGAATATAGGGGAAGGAATGTTGTGGAAATTCTGAACCTTGGCCTCAAGAGCGCTTGCAGCTTCTGCCCTGGCCTTTTCTGGACCACTTCTGAATTACGGGAAAAAGTCAGGGATAAAAGACCATGTGGAGAAAGAAGCTCAGCCATCTCTGTCATTCCAGCTGTCCTGCTGAGGCCCCATGAGTGATTAAGTCATCAGGGACAAGCCTCCCACTAACCTACCAGGAGGCGTGGTCTCTTCTTCTATCAAATGTCTCCCTCAGACAAAGGAACCCTGATCCCTGATTTTCTTGTCTTATGCCACTAACCTCGAAATGCCTCAGAATCTTACATCTGCCAAGATCCGGTTAAAAAAGAACCTGGTAGAGTGATTCTCAAACTTCTCCACGGACATACCTGAAGGGCATGGGACAGTGACCATAAATCAAGGTATGAGACAACCTAGGGGAGCCACCTACAGTAACACACCATAAGAAATTTATTTTTAGAATTCATTCATATTTTGTATTCTATTTTATACTGCACCTATGTATGTTTGTTTACAGAGACAGGGTCTCGCTCTGTCACCCAGGCTGGAGTGCAGTGGTGTGATCACAGCTCACTGCAGCCTTGACTTCCTGGGCTCAAGTGATCCTCCCACCCCAGCCTGGGACTGCAGGCAAGCACCACCACACCCAGCTAATTTTTAAATTTTTTTGTAGAGACAAGAGTCTTGTCATCTTCCCCAGGCTAGTCTCAAACTCCTGGGCTCAAGCGATCCTCCCACTTTGGCATCCCAAAGAGCTGGGATTACAGGCATGAGCCACTGTGCCCCTCCCCTATGTTTAACAGGAAAAAAAAAATGTTTATCTTCAAATACATCACTAAAATTGATACTTCAGGAAAATGTACCATGGTTACTTTGTAGCTTCCACTACACCCTGGCACATCCTAGGACTCTCTTAACCTCAGTTTGAATAGCAAGGATCTAGTGGAAAAACATAGACTTTGGTGTCAGAAATGTCATTTTGTACAGATAAAATGGCACTTTATCAATGGACAACTCAAAACTCTAAATTTTACTCAAAAGATGTTTTCTATAAGGTTGAAGAACTGTTAAGTATAAACCACACTAAACTATAAAGTTCTAAGCACAAGTTAGAATAAAATATTGTTATTCAGCTGTTATAAAACAATCTGTATTTTCAAAGTGTTTTGAAATAATGTTTATGTGCTAGCAATAGCTGTGAAACTTCAAACAACCTAACCACCCACCACCCCCAAAACTTCAAACCTGCCAACATTTCCAGCTGTTACAAGAAATCTGCCAGTTCGGTACAATGTAGCCCCTAAATTATTTTTCCAATGGGTGTTGTCTCTCTTACATAATAGATTTGACTGACACTTGCGAAAATAAACAATTTTACGTTTTACTTTAAGATCTCAGGTCAAAATGTTTACTAGTCTTACCTAAAGTGAAGAATATAAATAATGCCAAAGGAACTAGACTGTTTCTCAACGTGAAATTACCGGTTTAGGAGCTTAAGCTGTAACTAGCACTCAATTGTCTACCAAATATTCATTCATTGGTTTCATTCATTTGACAAATATTTATAAGGCACTTACTACATGCTGGGCACCAAAGATACACTGCTGAGCAAAAATAAAGACTTTTGGCCACTGCCTTCATGGATCTTCTGAGGGTGGACCCAGTAGACAGAATTTTAAATTCTTTTTTTTTTTGAGACGGAGTTTTGCTCTTCTTGCCCAGGCTGGAATGCAATGGCGCGATCTCAGCTCACTGCAACCGCCACCTCCCAGGTTCAAGCGATTCTCCTGCCTCAGCCTCCCTAGTAGCTGAGATTATAGGCGCCCGCCACCACGCCCAGCTAATTTTTTTGTATATTTAGTAGAGATGGAGTTTCACTATGTTGGGCAGGCTGGTCTCAAACTCCTGACCTCAGGCGATCCACCCACCTCAGCCTCCCAAAGTGCTGGGGTTACAGGCGTGAGCCACTGTGCCCAGCTTAAATTCTTGCCCCTTTCTGTTGTCCCCTACCCTTGAGTGTGGGTAGAATCTGACTTGCTTCTTTCTGGCCAATAAAACACGGCAAAGGTGATGGGACAGTCACTTCCTTGATTACTTTCCATTATATAAGACTCCATCTTAGCCACCTGAAGAGAGCAATTCTAAGCCAGAGAGATCTTCTTGCCGGCCTTGAAGAAGCAAACAGCTATGTTATGGAACTACACATGGCAAGGAACTGAGAGCAGCCTCTAGGAGCTGAAAATGGTCCTGGCCAACCGCTAGCAAGAAAAGGAGGATCTTAGTCATATTACCGCAAGGAAATGAATTCCACTACACAACCTGAGAGAGCTTGGAAGATCTTTCCCTAGTGAGCCTCCAGATGAGCTATATAGCCAGCTGACACCTTAATTTCATCCCTTTAAGAGCATGAACACAAAACTCAGCTGAAGCCATGACTCCTGACTCACCGTGAAATCATAAATTCATATCGTTTTAAGCAGATAAGTTTGTGGTAATTTGTCATACAGCAAAAGAAAATGAATCCAGCATAGTGAAGGAAAATAAGCCTACACCCCTTCACATATAACACATAAGGCTCTCCAAAACGCAGTTTCACTACCTCTTCCCTCCCCATCATGCAACTTCCAGGACTGCACTGAATATGTGCTGGCCTTTGGTAATGATACTCCTTTATTTCAGGTGTGCCCTTCTCCAATACAAATCTTATTCTTCTAAGTCCAACAGAAGTATCTCATCCTTGGTAAACCCTTCTATATTACCCAGAGTCCAACCTATTTTAATAGCATTTTATTTCTACCATCATTACAGTGAGTTATATGAATATCATTTTTAAGGAACCAACAATTTTAAATTTACCCAATTCTAGATTCACAAATATGGTTACTTCATTAAGGTATAAATCTCTCCCCAAATCATTTGTGAAGTTGTTACAGATCCCATAAAAAAAAATGTAATGTTTCAAATGGAAGCCGGTTTTTCTTCCTGGGAGACATTTAAGCAATCAATATCTGGAGATAGTTCCAGTTGTTACAACTAGAGATGGATGCTATTAGTAGCCAGTGGGTAGATGCCAGTGACGCTAGTAAACATGGTACAATGCACAAGGCAGCATCCACAACAAAAAATTAAACCTCCCCAAATATCAATATGAATAATGCCAAGCTTGAAAAACCCCACAATAATGTGGGGTTTGAAGCCACTAAATTTGTGGTAATTTTCAACTCCCTCGAAACTGTTTTGTTTATACTGAAACTAAACTATAGAACTTTGCTACTAAAATCTATGCTCAAACCTTCTAAGGGCTAAAAAAGTTCAACTCTGTTTTCTGAAATTTTAATCTACCCTAAGGAGCGCCAAAGCCCAAGCAACTACAATAAAGACAAGTTGCATTCCGTAAGACTTAGCCCTTGGTCTGAGAAGCCTTTTCACCCTTCTTCCCCTGACTACCTCCTAACATATTATTCAAAATCCAGCTCAATGGGAGCCTTAACCTCCTGGGCTCCGGCGATCCTCCCAACTTGGCCTCTCAGGTAGCTGGGACTACAGGCATGCACTACCACACCCGGCTAATTTTTTGCAGAGACAAGGTCTCACCATGTTGCCCAGACTGGTCTTGAATTCCTGGATTCCAGCAATCCTCCCCCTCGACCTCCCAGGGCGTTGGGATTATAGACCTGAGCCACCACACCCGGCTTGCTCCCACCATGTGCCCATTTCACTGCACTTAGTTCCTAGTTCTACCAAATAATTAACCCGGCACACTGCCTGTTAGTAAGGTGCTAAGTGTTTGTTGATTTTATTCATTCAACAAATATTTACTGAATGCCTACTATGTGCCAGGCACTGTTCTAGATGCAGAAAACACAGCAGAGAAGGCAAAGTCTTGCCCTCATGGCAGGACAAAGAAGTAAATTATATAGTGAGTTAGAAGTGCCATGAAGAAAAATAGCACAGAGAAAGAAATGGATAATGCTAGGTGGAGCCATGAGTTGCAACAGTAAATGAAATAGGCAAGGAATGCCTCACTTAAGTGACATCTGACTTAACACCTGAAGGAGGTGAGAGAACAAGCCATGTAGACACTCCAGGGAATAGGTCTGCCAAGCAGAGGGGAACATGTCTCATACTGCTCAAGAAGCAGCAAGGAGTCCGCCAAGGAACAAGTAGTAGATAATAAGATCTGAAAGACTGGGGCGAGTCTGTAAGGCCTTACAGCCCATCCTAAGGCCTTTAGCTTTTACTCCAAGTGAAATGAGGGGTCACTGGAGGATTGTGAATGATGTATCTCACATTTAAAAGAATCTCCCTGGTTGCTATGTTAAGGAATGAATGAATTAAAGAACAAACAAAAGATCGCAAACGAATCACATTGGCGTTTCTTTTTAAATAATAATCTGTTTACATGTTGGTTTTCTCTTCTAAACTTCTAAACTCTCAAGACACTGACTATCTTACCCATCACTATGCTGCCAGTTTCTAGTATACGTGGATGACATTCCATAAGAGCTCATTGTGGAATGAATAGACAACAGGTGCATCTTTCTTGTTCACAAGGGGTTGTCCCGTGAGTTTCCCAAAAAGGACCCCTCATCCATGCTGCTGGTTTAATAGATAGGTCTCCCATTACAATCTAAGATTTATTTTCCTTCTATCAGCTCCTCAGCGTTTGAAGTTTGCTCAAACAAGTGGAAGAATTCAACAGAGTAATGTTTCCACTTATCTGGTCTTCAGGGTAACCACGTAACAATTAAGAAAAGCGGCCAGTGCAGTGGCTCATGCCTGTAATCCCAGCACTTTGGGAAGCTGAGGTGGGCAGAACACAAGGTCAGGAGATCGAGACCATCCTGGCTAACATGGTGAAACCCTGTCTCTACTAAAATACAAAAATAAAATTAGCCAGGTGTGGTGGTGGGCACCTGTACTCCCAGGCTGAGGCGAGAGAATGGCATGAACCCAGGAGGCAGAGCTTGCAGTGAACCGAGATAGCGCCACTGCACTCCAGCCTGGGCAAAAGAATGAGACTCTGTCTCAAAAAAAAAAAAAGAAAGAAAGAAAGAAAAGCAACACACTTTACCGCAAAGATCACTCAGGAAACCTAAATTCCAGGGACCTAACTACATGGCCTTGGACAAGTGACTTCTTTAAACCTCATCTGTTCTTACGTCTGTTAAATAGCATGGCTGAACTATATGAAGGGCCTTTCAGCTCTTAAATTCCATTCCAGTCACTTGTGTGGAGGAGGAAAAGGAGGATGTGACTGGGAGAGGTTTATCCTGGAGCCCATCTAAAAGGTTTTGGGTGTTTTTGCTTCACATGGTTTTCCCTCGACCAGAATTTCATTGCATGTTTGACCTCTACCTCACCTGTGCCATAATTCAAACTCAGAGGTACGAGGAATCTCTTTTTTGACAAAGAATTGTAATAGTATCAAGATGTTGCCGGTACACTTTCTACAAAGGTAAACAATGTTGACTGATTTGAACAGGCATTATTGCCGTTTTTGTGTTTTGTTTTGTTTTTTGAGAGACAGAGTCTTGATCTGTTGCCCAGGCTGAGGTGCAGGAGCATGATCTCAGCTCACTGCAACCTCCGCCTCCCACGTTCAAGTGATTCTCCTGCCTCAGCCTCCCAAGTAGCTGGGACTACAGGTGCCACCACCATGCCCGGCTAATTTTTCTATGTTTAGTAGAGCCAGGGTTTCACCATGTTGGCAAGGCTGGTCTCGACCTCCTGACCTCGGTGATCCGCCCGCCTCGGCCTCCCAAAGTGCTGGGATTACAGGCCTGAGCCACCATGCCCATCTTTTTTTTTTTTTTTTTTAATCCTAGTATATAAACTGGTTCCAATAACTACAAGAGTTAAAGTTGATAAACAATACAGTTATCTTCAGAGTGTTATCATAAAAGAAACTAATATTAACAGAAAATGAAAATGGAACAGATTATAAAAATGCACAGTGTTTTGCCACATCTAGAGTTCCACGTTGCTGTCACAGGCTATGGATTAGTGACATCTGCTATGGATTAGTTAACAGTTGTCACTGTTAAAAGAGACTAGCTATGGGATGACTTTAGGAGAGTCAGTGCTTCCGACTCTGTTTCCTCTACAGTGAAATAGCCGTAATATGTGTCCTATTATCCACTTCACAGTGATACTGCTATAAAACAAAATAGAGGCTGGGCACAGTAGCTCATGCCTGTAAATCCCAGCATTTTGAGAGGGAGAGACAGGAGAATTACTTAAGGCAGGGAGTTTGAGACCAGCCTGGGCAACAGAGCAAGACCCCACCTATACCAAAAAAAAAAATGTAAAAATTAACCAGGCATGGGGGTACATGCCTGTAGTTCCATCTACACAGGAGGCTAAGATGGGAGAACCACTTGAGCCCAGGAGTTCAAGGTTACAGTGAGCATGATTAAGCCACTGTACTTCAGCCTGGGCAACAGAGTGAGACCCTCTCTCTTAAATTTTTTAAAAAGGATATTTACAGAAAGCTAAAAAGCACTACATAAATTTAAGATGTAATATTACTGACTTTTCCTATTCTAGCTATACCTTTTTGGAAGGAAAATAAATAAGCTGTCAACTATCAAACTCATTAATTCAACTCCTAATGAACAAAAGACAGCAACAAGATAATCTAAACCAGCAGATAATCCTCAAACTACTTTTATGTGACTTTGAATGGTGCTTTGTATTTTCACTTGAATAGAGCTTTCATAATCTCAATAAATGATAATGGCTATTATTGTTACTATTAACAAAACTGTGTTAACTTTGCTAGGTATTTTCTCAGAACCTTCTAGACTATCTCATTTTTTTTTTCTTTCTTTCTTTGAGACGGAATTTTGCTCTTGTCCT
Organism: Pongo pygmaeus; assembly: GCF_028885625.2. NCBI lineage: Eukaryota > Metazoa > Chordata > Mammalia > Primates > Hominidae > Pongo > Pongo pygmaeus. The sequence goes on from NC_072386.2 coordinate 116,360,811, forward strand.
CCAGGCTAGATTGCAATGGTGCAATCTCGGCTCACTGCAACCTCCACCTCCTAGGTTCAAGCGATTCTCCTACCTCAGCCTCCTGAGTAACTGGGATTACAGCCGCCCACCACCATGCCCTGCTAATTTAGTATTTTTAGTAGAGACTGGGTTTCACCATGTTGGCCAAACTGGTCTTGAACCCCTGAACTCAGGTGATCTGCCGGCCTCGGCCTCCCAAAGTACGGGGATTACAGGCATGAACCACCATGCCCAGCTAGACTATCTCATTTTTTAAATCACCACAGTGTACCAAACATGAGAATAATGCAACAGAACTGGCTTCATTCTGCTTATAATACTATAATTAGGGTGAGAATGTTCCACAACATACAATTTAAATCAAATAATCAATTCGCAGCCCAGCCATGGTGGCTCGCGCCTGTAATCCCCACACTTTGGGAGGCAGAGATGGGCGGATTGCTTGAGCACAGGAGTTCAAGACCAGAGTTCAAGACCAGCCTAGGCAACACGGCAAAACCCCATCTCTACAAAAAAATACAATAATTAGCCGGCCGTAAGACCCTCATCTCTTAAAAATAAAATAAAGGCACTTTTGCCATTCACAAAGCTATGAGGTAGATTCTATTATTCTTCAAGTTCTATAAATCAGTAAACTTAAGCACAAACTTGCCCAAGGCCATGCAACTAGTAAGAGGTGGAGTCAGGATAGCCTGGCTCCAGAATCCTGCTCCCAATCACTACAATATGCTGTCTCACATTTCCAGCTTAAGCTCACTTCATCTTAGTCTTCTTACTCCACTCCTCACACAAGTCTAGGTATGGGTATACAGAGACTTATCAGTTCATTCAATAAGCATGAATACATACTACATGCTGAGCATTAGGCGTATAAAGTGCTAAGTCATAGTCCCTATTCCCAAGAGGCTTACAGTCAAGTAAGGGTTTAAAGTATACAAATGGCCACAATAAAGAACAGGCCAGGCACAGTGGCTCAGGCCTGTAATTCCCGCACTTTGGGAGGCTGAGGCAGGCAGGGAGGCTGAGGCAGGCAGGTCACCTGAGGTCAGGAGTTCAAGACCAGCCTGGCCAACATGATGAAACCCCATGTCTACAAAAAATTAAGTGGGTGTGGTGGTGGGTGCCTGTAATCCCAGCTACTCAGGAGGCTGAGGCGTGAGAATCACTTGAACCCGGTAGGTGGAGGTTGCAGTGAGCCGTGATGGCACCACTGCACTACAGCCTGGGTGACAGAGCAAGACTCCATCTCAAAAAAAGAAGAAGAATGAGAGCAATGCTAGAGGAGTCTATAACAACGTACTATGGGCCAGGCGTGGTGGCTCACGCCTGTAATCCCAGAACTTTGGGAGGCCGAGGTGGGCGGGTCACCTGAGGTCAGGAGTTCAAGACCAGCCTGGCCAACACGGTGAAACCCCATCTCTACTAAAAAAATACAAAATTAGTCGGACATTGTGGTAGGCGCCTGTAATCCCAACTACTCAGGAGGCTGAGGCAGGAGAATCGCTTGAACCCAGGAGGCAGAGGTTACATTGAGCCTAGATTGCACCACTGCACTCCAGCCTGGGCTACAAGAGCAAAACTCCATTTCAAAAAAACAATGTACTATGGAGACACAAAGAAAAAATATCTAAATGAGACTGGATACTCAGACAAGGCTTCACAGAAAAGACTAAGATCACAATAATGGAAGAAGTCATTTCCAACTTAGCCACCTTAATAGTTAAAAAGAGAGAGAGAGAGAGCTGGCAATTAAACAATCTATAATCCTGGCTCCTTGATCAGAAATTTCAGAAGTTTCAGAAATGCTTAAAACAAAAACATCAGGCCATGTGTGAGTTATTGCAGAAGCAAAGAAAAGATAACTAACTACCCTTTGCAGTGGGGGAAGCCAAGGGAATGGCAGAAGTTGAGAGAGGGTGCATAGGAGAGGCTGAAAGCAAACAATCTTCAGACTGCCTGGCTTCAAACCTGGACCTGGCCACTCATGGTGGGATGTTGAGAAAGTAACAACTTCTGTGTCTATTTCTCATCAGTAAATGGGAGTAAGTTCAGTGCTCACCTCATAGGATTGTTGTGAGGACTGAATGAATTAATACATGTTATGTGCTTCAGTGCCTGACCCATGGTAAGCACCATTACAACTGTTTACTACTATTATTGCTATTATTCCCTGGTCTAAGATGAATCTTCAAAGATGAGAAATTGGAAGGTTCGAAGAGGGGGCAAAAGGCAACATTTGAGGTAGAAGACACAGCATCAGACAAGGCACTGAAGCAAGAAACAGCAGAACAACATGTATTTAGTAACTAAAATTACATAGAGTTCAAAGTTGCTGACTAGCATTACAGAGAGACTGCTCTGGCAGCTGTATAGAAGATTAATTTGATGGACAAAACAGAAGACTAGTTATAAAGCTGTGACTATAGCCCAGAGATGATGAAATCTGAAGGCAGTGAAAGATGGTTGTACGAATTCAATAAACAGTCACAAAATATTTAAGAGATAAAAATTGGTAGAGGCCAGGTGCAGTGACTCACGTCTGTAATCCCAGCGCTGTGGGAAGCTGAGGTGGGTGGATCACGAGGTCAGGAGATCGAGACCATCCCGGCTAACACGGTGAAACCCTGTCTCTACTAAAAATAGAAAAATTAGCCGGGCGTGGTGGCGGGCACCTGTAGTCCCAGCTACTTGGGAGGCTGAGGCAGGAGAATGGCGTGAACCTGGGAGGCAGAGCTTGCAGTGAGCCGAGATCGCGCCACTGCCCTCCAGCCTGGGTGACAGAGCAAGACTCCATCTCAAAAACAAAACAAAACAAAACAAAACTGGTAGAACTCAGTGACTGAGTCAGTGTGGAGGATTAAGAAGGGGTAAGTTTATGGCTTGCATGATAGTGCCAACAAATAAAACCGTAAACTCAAAAGCAGAAACAGATTATCAGGTAGTGGGGAGATAAGGAGTTATGTTTCAGACACAATGAGCGGGTTTCAGATGTCTACGGATTACCCAAATAGACATCCATCAAAACAGAAACCTGAGAGCCCAGGAGAAAGGTCTGAGCAAACTTGGGAGACATCAACATGTAAGAGACAGGTAAATCCATAGATGTGAATTTTGCCCAGGGAGAATACGTAAGAAGAACAGTAACCTAGGGATAAAACCAAGGAACAGCAATAGTTAAAGTGTAGCCTGAAGAAAAAACAAAAAACCGAAGCTGGAAAAAAAAAAAGTCAATCTTTGGCTAGATCCTGAAGTTAGCTATCCATGCTGTGTAAACTCATGAATTTATAAGCTATTACTTTCTTCACTTTACCCTCACCTTGCATTTCCTAGTAAGAAGTTCACTGCTGGACTGTAAAGTCCTTGAGAGGAAAGGGCATTTGACTTCCTATCACTAATGCCCAATATATATGCCTGGTACACACATGCTTGTAGAATGAACCTGGCTGAACAGAGAAAAATGGATCATTTCCCACCTATTTAAACAAAAGGCTTGTGGAATTCCTAGAGCCTAGGGCTGCTTCCAGCCCAGAGCAGAGAAATACAGAACCTGAGGAGAACAGAAGCAGAAAGGAGGCTGACCTTATACATTGTTGGAGGAAATGTAAAATAATGCAGCTGCTTTGAAAAACAGCTTGGCAGTTTCTCAAAATGTTAAACAGAGCGCTTCCATATGACCCAGCAACTCCACTCCTAGGAATATACCCAAGAAAACTAAAAACATATGTTCACACGAAAATTTGTATACAAATGTTCACAGTAGTATTCATAACAACCAAAAGGTAGAAATAACCCAAATGTCCATCAACTGATGAACAGATAAACAAAATGTGGTACATACAATAGAATATTATTTGGTAATAAAAAGGAATGAAGTACTGATCCATGCTACAACATAGATGAACCTTGAAAATTATTATACTACATCAAAGGCCACAAACTGTCAATTCCTTGTATATGAAAGGTTCAGAATAGGCAAATCCATAGAGACGGAAAGTAGATTAATGGTTGCCAGCAGCAGGAGGAGGAAAAGTGGAGTGACTATTAATGAATATGAGATTTCTTTCTGAGGTGACAAAAATGTTCTGGAATTAGTTAATAGTGACAGTTATACAACTTTGTGAATATCCTAAGAGCCATTAAATTGTACATTTTAGACGCGTGAATTTTATGGTATGCGAATTGTATCTCAATTTTTAAAAAAGAAAGGGGATAGAAACACAGGAAGGCTAGAATCCATGCTACATCCTAGATTTCTTCTAATTCAGGTGATTCCAACACAAGGATACCAACAAAGTACCTAATAAGCAGGATTGGCAATAGTAACCATAAAAATTTTTAAACAATCTGTAATATAAGTTGATTACATCAAATAGACATCAAATTCCTCATGCAAAAATGGCAGTTTCCTAGTCTTCTCTTCTGGGGAAAAGAGAACTGTCATATACCTTAGTGACCTGTGTAAAGGTAACTAACCTACAGTTCTAGTTGAAGGAGGTTAATCCTAGTACCAGAAATCCCATCAGAACTTCTGGCTTTGCTGAAGCGAACCCTCACACAATGGAGCAGTTTCTCCTACCAGAGCACGAGACAACATTCTAATCCACACCAGGGGATCTGCATGAGAAGCCCCTTATGATATAGTATTTTTATATTAAGAAAATAGGCCGAACACAGTGGCTCACTCCTGTAATCCCAGCACTTTGGGAGGCCGAGGCAGGCAGATCACCTGATGTGAGGAGTTCGAGACCAGCCTGGCCAACATGGTGAAACCCCGTCTCTACTAAAAATATGAAAAATTAGCCAAGCGTGGTGGCACGCACCTGTAATCCCAGCTACTCAGGCGGCTGAGGCAGGAGAATCGCTTGAACCCAGGAGGCGGAGGTTGCAGTGAGCCAAGATCATGCCATTGCACTCCAGCTCAGGTAACAAGAGCGAAATTCCGCCTCAAAATATATATATATATATATATATATATATAGTTGGCCGAGCATAGGGGCTCACACCTGTAAACCCAGCACTTGGGGAGGCAGAGGAGGAAGTTCCCTTGAGCCCAGGTGTTCAAGTCCAGCCTGGGCACTATAGCAAGACCCCTTCTCTGTTATTTGTATTAAAATTTTTTTTTTAATTTTTAAAAAATTTTTAGGTTGGGCACAGTGGCTCATGCTTGTAATCCCAGCACTTTGGGAGGCCGAGGCAGGTAGATCATCTGAGGTCAGGAGTTCGAGACCAGCCTGGCCAACATGGTGAAACTCCGTCTTTACTAAACTACAAAAATTAGCCAGGTGTGGTGGTGCACACCTGTAATTTCAGCTACTTGGGAGGCTGAGGCAGGAGAACTGCTTGAACTCAGGAGGCAGAGGTTTCAGTAAGCCAAGATGGTGCCATCGCACTCCAGCCTGGGAAACAGAGCAAGACTCCATTTCAAAAAAAAAAAAAGTTTTAAGAACATTACAGCTGTGAAACAAATGCAATTCTTCATAACTGTAGGGAAAAAAGGACTTAAACACACATGCATTTACTACAATTTGAATGCCAATACCAATACGATCAAAAGAGGCTAAACTACTACCTCAGTGGGAATGGTGCTCTTAACATTGTTCTGAAACTCCTAATTTCCTTAACTAAAAAAAGGCAGAAAAGTATGCATAATGCAAATTACAAACACTACAGAGAAAATATATGGAAATCATTTTCCCCACCCCCTCTCCCAAAAGAATGTTAGACACACTTTATAGAAACTGTGCTTACTCCAAATAGCTCACCAAGTGAAGGTTACTGTGAAATACTTCAAATTCCATAAGCTCTGAGCACTGCAAAGACTGTGGGAAGAGAACGTTCCAAGCACAGACTAATGGACAGAAGGTACAAATAAAATAAGCCCTAATGCATGACTATCTAAGGAAGTCTAAACTGAAGACTCAATATATTTGTTCTGAAGTTATTAACCAAGCTTCAGTTTCCTAAATACATTCAAAACATTTCGCATATTCTTAGAAGTCCCAAGTATAAATGATACAGGTCTGTCATTGAAGATAATTAAAATAATTTATTTTGCCTAGTTTAGGATAGACAAATCTCTATCACAATTCAGACTTAAGTTTCTGTATTTTGAATTTTTTTATACCAACAATGTGAATTCTTATTGTGTTTGTTGCCTGTGTTAACAATAATACAAGTTATACCAACTTGGAATTTTTATTTTAATTTTGGGGATGTGTCCATACTTTAACTCAGCAACTTTAATCCAGTGATCAAAGCTTCATTAGCTTGTAAACTGTTTCTCAGGTAAACTGAATTGCCCCATACCAGCATCTTAAGCAAATAAATAAGTACAAAACAGGCAGAGATTATAAATTAGAGCAGACAAATCTGTATCTCGCCCCACGCCGGTAAAGAGCATTCTATCAATATAGTGAAATGCTAATCTCCTAATTAACAACCTAATTAGGTAATTATGGCTTTGCAGAGGGATGCCGAAATGAAATATGACAACATGGTCACCTCTTTATATGGCACCTGTGGGCCTTTTCAGCTGTCATTGCAAAGAGTGCAATATCAATTTGAACAGATGACAAAGTGCTGTCATTTTTCATTCTGATAATATACAGAATGCTTTGGACAGAAGTAGTTTACAAAAGAAACATCTTGCCTGATATTTTCCTAATTTAAATATGCTCAAATACTTTGGTAAATTTTTTGCATTGTACATAAGAGAATCAGTATGCACATTTTTATATTGTACATAAGAGAATCAGTATGCACATTTGAAAAAAAAACCTAACTGGCCATCATGCTTAACTGTACAAGCTGAAACTATTTCTTTCCTTTTTTTTTTTTTTTGAGACAGAGTTTCACAGTTGTTGCCCAGCCTGGAATGCAATGGCGCAATCTTAGCTCACTGCAACCTCCACCTCCCGGGTTCAAGTGCTTCTCCTGCCTCAGCCACCCAAGTAGCTGGGATTATAGGCATGTGCCATCACACCCGGCTAATTTCATATTTTTAGTAGAGACGGGGTTTCTACATGTTGGTCAGGCTGGTCTCGAACTCCCGACCTCAGGTAATCCACCTGCCTCAGCCTCCCAAAGTGTTGGGATTACTGTGCCCAGCCTGAAACTGTTTCAATTATAAAGTACATGATAATTAGAAAAGAGTAAAAGGCAACAATTCATCAATATTTTTACTAACTACTGCTATCAGAAAAATTGAAATCCAAACAAATTTGATCTTCAATCTTTTTCTCACAAAATAAAAAAAGTGAGACAGACACTCACATTTGTTAAAATAAATTAAAACAGACCAGGCCTGGCCAGGTACAGTGGTTCATGCCCACAATCCCAACACTTTGGGAGGCCGTGGTAGTGCATGCCTGTAGTCCCAGCTGCTGGGGACGATGAGGTGGGAGGATCGCTTGAGTCCAGGAAGTTGAGGCTGCAGTGAGCCATGATCGTGCCACTGCACTCCAGCCTGGTCAATAGAGTGAGAACCCTGTCTCAAAAAAAAAAACCAAAAACAAAACAAATAAAACAACAACAACAACAACAAAACAAAAAAATCAGACCTGGTCTGAAAAATTTGAGCAGACAAAACTAGTTAGGCCTTATAAATGACCTTAACCTTGTTTGATTTGCAAACATAAGCAAAACTTGAGATATGTCTTATAAATGCATATATGAAAAAAAACAAAAAAACTTAAGCTTATCTAGTCAGAAGCAGCCAACAAACTTATATAACTGAGGACTTTCCAATGGTAGTGATCAACTGTATAACTAACCAATCAAATCTTTTGTTTTACTTCCACGGTCTTCCTACAAAAGCTTCCCCTGCTTACTTTCCCTCAATGGAGCCCCGGAATCACTTCTGATTTGAAGCTGCCCAATTCATGAATCGCTGTTTGTGCAAATAAACTCTAAAATCTTATGCCTCAGTTTACCTTTTTAACACACATAATTTTCCATACCAAAAAATCACTTCCCAATATGTAAGCATTCAACTCACTATCTCTATCTACCAAAGGCCAACCTCAACTCCACAGAGATAGGAGTGGACTCCCTCTGAAAGTAAACATGGAGCTGTCACAGGCCTACTCATTGTCCCTGTGGCCACTGAAGAGGTGATGGTAGCACCGGGATAATAATACCACCAATACGAATACAACTCTTTTTCCAGAATACTGTCTTAAATAGGACTTTTGGGGGAAAAGAAGGCTTACCTGGGAATAGTAACATCATTTATGCCAGGACATATGAAACCATGTTCTAAGTGCAAAATAAAAGAGGTGAAAACTAACTTGAAAATACAACCCATTTATAACTTCACAATCACCTGCATTAGTGAAAACTATTGGTTAAAATGATGGTCACTGGCTTTACTCATATTTGTTAATATCAATTTTAAACTATGATTTATTTTTAAATAATTTGTTTATCAAAGAACATTTCTAAAACTGAGAAAAATATCAAGTCCTATAATCTCACCACCTATTTCTTTTCTTTGCATACATGTTTGACATAATTGGGACCATACTTTATAGAGTGTCATATCCTTTTTTCACTTATTATATGGTTAGCATATTAGTATGTCACTAAAATTCTTCTGAAACATCTAAGATGACTGTATATTATTTCCATTCTACAAATTTTCCGTGATTTCTCTAATTTTTATTGAACATTAAGGTTCCAATTTTTGCTATAGTAAATACTGCTGCAGTGAACATCTTTGAATGTGAATATCTTTCAACATCTCTGATTTCTTTAATAAAGATTCCTAGAAATGGAATTACAAGCTCAAAAGGCATGCATAACTTTTTTTAGAAGCTTGTAATAAATACTGCAAAAGTGCTTTCCAGAAAAGTTTTACTCATTTACATTCCCACTATCAATATGAGTAAACATCTTACCACCAATCTTTATTATCAATGAGTATCAGTATTTTCATTAAATCCTTAAGCTTCATATCATAACATTTTACCTATAATCAAACACTCTCACAATATAATCAATAACAACTTTCTGTAAACATTAAGTTTAAATGAAGGCAAAAGGCTATAATTAATGACAGTCCCAAGACAGGGCCAGTCCCAATATCCAAATCCAGAGCAGCATGGAAAAGTGACCCCCCCAAAAAAAAAAAAAAAAAAAAAAAAAAAAGGGAATAGTGCTTTTCAGTACCCTGAGTCAAAACAAAGGTCAAGTCCTAGTTTTGCCACTCGCGCATGCGTGCTCTCGCTCTCTATATACATATATACAAAAAGTATATATATACACACACACGTGTGTATATATGTGTGTATATATATATTCCATCTCAAAATATATAAATATATAATATACAAATATATATTATATAAAAATACATAACATATAAAATATAAATAATATATATAAATCTATAATCTATAATATATATAAATCTATAATCTATAATATATAAATCTATAATATTATATATAAATATATAATATAATATTAATATATAATATATAATATATAAATATATAATATAATATATAAATATATAATATATAATATATAAATATTATATATATTATATATTAAATATTATATATATTATATTATAAATATTATATATTATATAATATATATAATATATAATATATAATATATTATATATATTTTATATATAATATATATAATATATATAATATATTATATATTATATATTATATATATTATATATAAACATATAATAAATATTATATATAAACATATAATAAATATATATAAACATATAATAAATATATATAAACATAATAAATATATATAAACATATAATAAATATTATATATAAACATATAATATATAAACATAATAAATATTATATATAAACATAAAATATTATATATAAACATATATTATATATAAACATATAATATATAAATATATAATAAATATTATATATAAACATATAATATATAAATATATAATATATAAATATATACAATATATAAATATTACATATATACAATATATAAATATATATTACATATAAATATATAGAATATATATAAATATATTTTTTATATATATATATTTTTTGAGACGGAGTTTCACTCTTGTCGCCCAGGCTGGAGTGCAATGGCGCAATCTTGGCTCATGGCAACCTCCGACTTCCGGGTTCAAGCAATTCTCCTGCCTCAGCCTCCCAAGTAGCTGGGACTATAGGTGTGTGTGTGCCACCACGCCTGGCAAATTTTTGTATTTTTAGTAGAGACAGGGTTTCGCCATGTTGGCCAGGCTGGTCTCGAACTCCTGACCTCAGGTGATCCACCTGCGTCAGCCTCCCAAAGTGCTGGGATTACAGGCATGAGCCACTGCACCCAGCCTGGTAACTCTATATTTTTATTAATAATTACATTACTTCTCTAAGCTTCAGTTTCGGCATTTGCAAAATGGGGACGGGGATAACATAATATCCCTTTTCTAACAAAGGGCAGTTACAGGCACAAAAAAGATAATATAAATACTTGAAAGTGTTTCTTGTTACTCAGCAGATCAATTCATATAATAGCTTAAAAACAGCATCCTGAAGTCCTTCTCTCAATACAGTAGGTAGGTGCACTAATTTACAAAACACAACCAGAAATTAACAAATTTCATGATCTAGACATGAAAATGAGTCTCACTCTTTTATAACCACTCCATCAAATCATTGCTTATTACATCATATTAACATCCTGAATGTCTTATGCCCTGAATGCCAGTAGAGGTTGGTATCCCTTATCTAAAATGCTTGGGACCAGAAGTGTTTCAGACTCTGGATTTCCTTTGAATTTTGGAATATTTTCATATATATCATGCAGTATCTTGGGGATGAGACACAAGTCTAAACATGCAATTCACTTATATTTCATATACACTTTACACACATAGCCTGAAGGTAATTTTACACAAATTTTTTTTTCTTTTTTTGAGGCAGAGTCTCCCTCTGTCATCCAGGCTGGAGTGCAGGAACACAATCATGGCTCACTGCAGCCTTGACACCCCAGGCTCAAACAATCCTCCTGCCTCGGCCTCCCAAGTAGCTGGACTACAGGCACACACCACCACACCAAGCTAATTGTTTTGATTTTTAGTAGAGACGAGGTCTTGCTGTGTTGCCCAGGCTAGTCTCTAACTCCTGAACTCAAGCAATCCTCCCACCTTGGCCTCCCAGGATTACTGGTTATGAGCCACCTCACCCAGCCAGTATTTTTAATAATTTTATGCATGAAATAAAGTTTATTTATTTATTTATGCAACCTGTCACCTGAGGTCAGGTGTAGAATTTTCCAATTGTGGCATCATGTCGGTTCAAAAAGTTTTGAATTTTGAAGGATTTTTGATTTTGATATTTTTTTTTTTGAGACAGTCTTGCTCTGTTGCCCAGGCTGGAGTACAGTGGTGCGATCATGGCTCACAGCAGACTCAGCCCCCTGGGCTCAAGCAATCCTCCCACCTCAGCCTGGAACTACAGATGTGCGCCACCATGCCTGGCTAATTTTTTTGTAGAGACAAGGTTTCATTATTTTGCCCAGGCTGCTCTTGAACTCCCAAGCTCAAGCGATCCACTCATCTTGGCCTCCCAAAGTGCTGGGATTAAAGGGATAAGCCAGCAAATCTGGCCCAGATTTTGAATATTTTGAGTAGGGATGCTCAGCCTGGACCTGCATCTCTCCAGAAGCATCACAGTACTTTCAAGGTACTTACATATATTGTTTCATTTAGTCCTCACTAAGGACTATTTGAGATTGGCATTACTGCCCCCATTTTGCAGACTGTCCAACTTACAGACTGACAAAGCCAACAATCAAATCCAAGTGGGTCTGCCCAAAGCCCCACGTCACATTGCTTAAAATTCAAGTCTGCACTTCAGTTCTTCATTAGTCTCCTTTATGTCAGTAACTAAAGTTCAGATTAAATATTTGCTTTATTTTCAAAAGAAAACCATTCCTTCAAACCATTTTCTACCAATTTCTCTGCTGAAATGGTACTTATTTATAACACAGTACCTTAAAATGAGTCCATAAGGAACTGGAAAATGTTATTTTTTTGAAGTTTTACACATTCAATACACTTTGCATCAATAATAAAAGTATATTCATAAAAGTATACTCAAGTATAGGATATTAAGAATCTAACACTGCATATATTTAGGCATAAATGTGACATAATATTCCATTTATTTCACAAGCAATTACTATAACTTAATTCCAATAGTTATTCTAATACCTTCTTGTTCTTTCTAGAATTACAGGTTTGTTTTTTAAGTGGTTTCTCCCATTTTTCTCACTTTCAATTACATAAAACTGTATTCTACTTTCAGTCCAAATTTTGTGTTGCCTACATTAAATCCATTTCCCCAATATATCTAGACTGCTGCCAACTAGAGTTAATAAATTGTGAATGACTGCTCAGGATTTATTCTCTTTATTTTTATATTCTATGTTATTTCCTTATACAATAGAGTATGAATGAAAACAAGTATCTACAAAACCAGTATTTCTTCAATTTTCACCTTGTGAAAGCTGGGTATTAAAATAAAAATAAATTAAACTCTTGGGCTGGGAACTCCCTGACCATATTTCTCTCACTGTGCTGGGTGTCTCTATGCCCCCTTTCAATCTTGAGTATATATAGTCAATAGGCACTGCATGCACTGGGGGAGCACCCAGCCCATCAAGGGCCTTTCCCGGAGGAAGTAATGAATAAAGAACAGATGAAGAGCTGAGTAGTGGTTCCTGACCTGCCAGCAAGAGAGGAGGGGCAGCATTTTAGATTTGAGTCATCTCCACTGAAGTCTGCCAGTAATCAGTTGTGTGACTTTAAGCATATCAATTAGAAACAGAAAGCTTGGCATACCGAAAAGAAAACCATTCCTTCAATTTTCTACCAATTTCTCTGCTGAAATGGTACTTATTTGTAACACAGTACCTCAAAATGAGTCCGTAGGGAACTGGAAAATGTTATTTTTTTGAAGTTTTATACATTCAGTATACTTTGCATCAATAATAAGAGTATATTAGTAAAAGTATACTCAAGTATAGGATATTACGAATTGAATTTGAGCAAGACTTGAATTTTACTCCTCATTATTTATCCAAAAAGGAAAAAAGATCCAAGGATTTGTAAGTGACATGACCAAACTCCAAAAGCTGTTAGTGGTATCCGCATATTCAGGATGCAAAACCCTCTCTAGTCAACTGCTCTTTACACTAAACTGTGATTCACTGGGTGCCGATTTCTTCATCTCAAGAGGTGATGATTACCCCCTTTGTAATACTACCTATTTCATAGGACTAGGAAGACTAAAGAAAATAAGGTATACAAGAGCATTTAACAAATTTACCATACCACTTCATACTATTGTGGAGAGGGCCAAGAGACAAGAAATCTGGCAGCATTTAAAGTGCTAAGAGCACAAAATAGAAGTGTTATAAGGTCATCTCACCAGCCAGATCTATAGTTTAGCTTGATTATACAATAAAAGCATTCACCTTACCACTCTCCAAAACTATCAGTGCAAGCTACAATACCCCTTCACACTGGCAATTTACCATGAGATTTCTAATTAATAACCAAAACATTGTATTGTACTTCCTGCTCTGAACACCAGGTACCAAAATTTCAGTGGCCAGGTAGGTTGGAGTTCACAATCAGGCAGCCTAGGATTACACTCAGCCCACAAATATGTTTTGATCAACATAATTTTTAATGGCAAATTTTTAAACTAAATACATTAAAATCCACCACATGCAGTGGCTCACACGTGTAATCCCAACAATTTGGGAGGCCGTGGCAGGAGTATTGTTTGAAGGCAGGAGTTCAAGACCAGCCTAGGCAACATAGATAGACACCGTCTCTACAAAACTTTTTTAAAAAACTAGGCCGAACGCAGTGGCTCACTCCTGTAGTCCCAGCACTTTGGGAGGCCAAGGCAGGTGGATCACCTGAGGTTGGGAGTTCAAGACCAGCCTGACCAACATGCAGAAACCCTGCCTCTACTAAAAATACAAAATAAGCCAGGCGTGGTGGCACATGCCTGCAATCCCAGCTACTCAGGAGGCTGAGGCAGAAGAATTGCTTGAACCCAGGAGGTGGAGGTTGCAGTGAGTCAAGATCGCGCCATTGCACTCCAGCCTGGGCAACAAGAGCGAAACTCCTTCACACAAAAAAAAATAAAAGCAACAACTAGCTAGTACACGGCCGGATGCAATGGCTCACCCCTGTAATCCCAGCACTTTGAGAGCCCGAGGCAGGCGGATCACTTGAGGTCAGCAGTTCAAGACCAGCCTGGCCAACACGACAAAACCCCGTCTCTACTGAAAATACAAAAATTAGCTGGGCGTGGTGATGGGCACCTGTAGTCCCAGCTACACAGGAGGCTGAGGCAAGAGAATCGCTTGAACGTGGGAGGCAGACATTGCAGTGAGCCAAGGTCACGCCACTGCACTCCAGCCTGGGCAACAAGAGCGAGACTCTGTCTCAAAAAAAAAAAGCATAAAAAAACTAGCTACACATAGTGGCATGCGCCTGTAGTCCTAGCTACTGGGGAGGCAGAGGTAGGAGGATTGCTTGAGCCCAGAATTCAAGGTTGTAGGTTGTAGTGAGCTATTACCATGAAACTGCACTCCAGCCTGATAGGACGATACCCTGTCTCTAAAAGTTAAATAAATAAATAAGAATACATTAAAATCCAGATTTCCAGCATCTTTTCCAAAAAGTGTCAAAAGATCCAAGGACACTGGGCCCACTTCCTCACATGGCAACAAGCAAGTGGAGCTGAGCAGCAACTGCCCCCTTTAGTTTGGGCCCATGCTCTCCAGTTCATCAAGGCCCAGCCTACTCATCCTAGTACATAACAGGCATCGGACTTGGACACCACTGAGGAAGATGCTCAAACAGAACAATAATAATAATTTAATGAAGATTTGTTTACTCTTTTTTGGCCAGTTTTTTGTGGCTCTATCACACATTACCTCTGTGACTCTTAAGTAACATATTTAACCACTAAGCCTCTTAAATTTAACACAAGCTGAAATATGCTAACTTCTGAGTCAAAAAACTTCACAAAAACTTCAAACTCACAGAAACAAGTCAGGGCACCTCCCATAGGGAAAAAAACGTAATGTGGTCAGGAATGGTGGCTCACGCCTGTAATCCCAGCACTTTGAGAGCCCGAGGCAGGCGGATCACTTGAGGTCAGGAGTTTGAGACCAGCCTGGCCAACACAGCAAAACCTTGTCTCTACTAAAAACACAAAAATTGGCCAGGCATGGTAGTACCTGCCTATAGTCTCAGCTACTTGGGAGGCTGAGGCACGAGAATCTCTTGAACCCAGGAGGCAGAGGTTGCAGTCAGCCAAGATCATGCCACTGCACTCCACCCTGGGTGATAGAGCAAGACTGTCTCAAAAAAAAAAAAAAAAGGTAATGTGACAGAAGTCCTTGTCATATAATAATTTGACATCTATGACTGCGTCCCTAACAGTAAGGCCTATACATCAGAATAACAGATTGCTAGCAAATTATCTTAGCCTGAATCATATAAATCCACTCAACTGCAAAAGTTTCTGAAGTCTTCAGGTATAAGTCAATAAGCAAAACAAGCTCCCCCACCAAAAAAGAAAAACATTTAAAGTCACAGATTAGGCTATGAGCTCCTTTAGTGCAGAGGCCACTTCCATTCCTCGTGATCCCTCCTGTCTCACAGTGACTGGCAAACTGAAGCTACAGCTCAAGGGCAAGTTTCTCTCTGAAGCCTTTCCAGAGGGTCCCCATCCACATCACAAAGAACAAGCAACATGGTGTAGTAATGAAGAGTGCAGATCTCAGTGTTGAGCAGATAATCCCCTCTATCTTACAGCTCTACCAGCAGCATAAACTCAAGGAAGTTGTTGAAGGTCTCTGTGCCCCAGTTTCCTCATCTGTAAAATCAGGATGCTAATAACACCTTCTCACACAAGAAAAAAAGGAGATAAAGCATTTAACATCACACCAGCAGAGTAAGTACTCATTACCCACCATCATCAGTGTTCCCTTCTCAGTGTTCTATGGTACCCCCTGGGGACTTCTACCTTAGAACCCACAGTACTTTATTATAGTTCACCTGCGCACACACACACATCTCCTCTACTAGAATGTCAATAACCTCAGGATAGGGACCCAATTTTACTTCTTTTTGTATCCCCAAGGTCTAATATTTTGCTTGGCACTGCTGAAATGAATCACAGATCCTCAAAGTATTTATTAACTGGAAAAGTTATTAGCAGAAACTGGAATTTACCTCCCTTGCCTGGTACTCAAGCCCTCACTGACTCTGACCCCTACTGCCCCTCCAACTTTACGTCCTTGTACCCTGCTAAAAGAAGCAATGACTTGCTTGACTCAGGCTGTAAACTCATTCACCACTCTAAAACCATGCCTCAAGCATTATAGCTTTGTATCTTATAGCTATTTATTTCGGGGGACTTTACCACGTACCAGGCCCTTTATCCCCATTAGTTCAATATTCACAACACTCCATGTGGTCAATATTATTCCCTAACCCAACCCCTAGTTGAAGAAAATGATGCTTGGAGTTACGTGCCGAAGGTCACATATCCTGTAAGAACAGGGACCAGGAACTGAATCCAGAGTCCATGCTTATTTTCTATAGACTGTCTTCTCTGCTCATATTCAAAGCTGAGCTAACCTACCTGCCATCTCCTTGCCTTGGAAGAGCACAGTCTTTGCATTTGAAAGATTTCTGTAACATTCATTTTAACATTCATATGTTTTGTCCTATATACCTTTTTGTTTCAATATGTACTTGCATAAAAAGAGAGAGATGATGTGAGAAAAAGGCAAGACATGTAATGGAAAAAGCACAGACGCATCAGACAGACCTGGGTTTGAATCCTGGCTCTGTCTCGTACCAGCTGTGTAATTTATTATGGGTCTTCCTAATCTGTAAATTGAGGTTAAAATGATTAAATAATAGAAACCCCTATATAATACCCAAATACTCACTCAAAGTTCAGTTTACCTCCAATTATGAAGCATTACCTGGCCACATCCCATGCCTCAAAGGTGAATAACCCATTCCCCTCCCGCACTACCACTGTCACAAGAACTCACACAATGTACTTATCACGGCGTTAGAATTATTCATTTCCCTTATCTCTCTTTCACTAAATTGAGCTCCCTGGCAGCAAAGACTGAATCTTATTTATCTCTAATTGCCTAGCATGGTACCTGGCATATATATACATATCCATATTCACTAAACATTTGCTAAGTTAAATAATTGTAGATAAAAATGAGCGCTTATAGAATTCTAGAGGAAAAATCATTTCCAGGTGGGGTTGTCCCGAATTGGTTGGGCGAGGCCAACTCAGCTGAGCCGTGGGAAGCGTCTCAATAGATCGAAAGAGAGAAGGGGAAACCTAGGCAAGGTAGGGAGAATGTTCTACAAAAATCAATGGAATAGGAAAGAACAAAAATGATTAGAGATCCTACTTATTTAGAGTAATGGATCAGGATGGGGTAATTAAAGAAGGAGACCTTTTCAAGCATAACTGGAAAGGTAACCAGGAGCCAGATTAGGAGATGTAAGGGGGTGTAAGTGCAGTCTGGGACACACAGTAGTTGAAGGTAGGCATGAGCACACAGATGAATGGGAAAGGGCTACCAGCATGCCCCAAATCCCGCAGGTGTGTAAACTGAAAAACATGAAAACAATTATTGCTTCATCAAGAACTCTTTTCGTGTTTACTAGGCACCTTGTGTGGGCTCATAAAATATAAGGAATAAAACCCATTTCTAGGCTTCTACTCAAGTGGGTTTTAACATTACGGATCCGCCCCGTCTGCCTGTCAGAGAATGAGAACGCTGCTTTTTTTAAACCAATGTGTCTCCATTTGACTCTTCACACCTGAGAAAGTTTTGAACTTTGCCGATTTGGGTTTATAACAACATGGTGCTCTGCACAGTGCCAGGTACTGTGGTGGGCTTCCAAAGTGACTTTCATTCATTCAAAAGGAAGTTTTAACCAATTTCTGAGTCAATTTGGGGGTCTCTGGTTAGTCATACTCTTGTTTACACTACAATCTCTTTTTCCCAGCCTTAAACAAATCTAAATGACTCCTTGCCACTCCCATAAACAAAGAATGAATCAAAGTTCCAGCAGCACTGTAGCTAGAAAAAAGTCTGTAAGGCTGTTAACCACTTTAAAGGGGATGGGGAGAAGGGACGCAAGGAAACAAGGACCACACAGTCAATGCTTGAAAACCTTGATTTTCACATTATGAAGACCAGGGCACCTAGATATTGCCAAGTGCAGGACCAGAAACTGCGGGAGTCAACTACACCCCCCCACCCCCACACTACCAGGTCTGCTGGCTTCTTTTCCCCTAAACCACACACCCGCTTCAGACTCCTGACAGCCTCCAGTTCTGGAAATGGCCAGGAAACGAAAGCGCCCGGGCCACCTGAACAAGGGCCCGGCAGGCGGCCCGCTGGGCAGCGCTGAAACTGGAGAGGTGAGAGGGCCGCCAGGTGGGCAAGCTGGTGGGCTGACGGACGGGCGGGGAGCTGGCGGCTGGGGCAACCTTTACCTGAAGCTGCTTCCACACTACGGGCCGGGTCGGCCCCGGGACACGTTCCTGAGGGGAGGGCCCGGCTCCCCCACGCCTCCCGGCCCCTGCCCGAGCTCTGCACTCTCGGGATCCACGGGGACCGGCGCTCCTACCGGCCCGCTCAGCTGCCGCTTCCCGGGTTAGCCCTCATGCCCCTGCTGCTCGCCGCCGCCGGCCGGCCGAGCAGCAGCCCTATTACCCTGAACCGCACACGACCCGGAACCACACCCCGGCGTTCCGGAAGTCCCCGACCGGGAAGGAGCCTCTGGCTGGGGACGTAGTGCGCAAGCCCCAGAGCTGAAAGCAAGGAGCGGTAGCTTCCCGCGGGGCGGGGCCGGGAGGGAGGTCGGGCGCATGCGCGCCGCTTCTCCAGTGCGAGGAAAGGCCTGGGTCGGAGACTGAGTTCTGGCAAGATGCGCCAGTGCCTGGACTTGCCTTGAGCAGGAATCAGTGTTGGCTTCTTCATCGAATCTTCTTTCTCCCCATTTCCACGGAGAAAAGCCCTTAGTTCGTCCAGAAATGAGTGATGAGGCAGCTTAGCCTCTCTGAGAAAGACCTGGGTTCAAATACCAGCTCTTATAATTTGCTGTGTGTCCTAGGATGTGACACCTCTCCTCTCTGAGCCTCGGGTTTTCCCATCCAGGGCAATAGTTTCAACTTTAGGGTATATTGCTGTGGGAATCGAATGGGATGATGCTTGAAAAACACCCAGCATAGTGCCTGACACATAGTAAACATGCAGTCAATGTTAGTTATTTCTCTTATTATAATATCTGTAATATGGAGGTGATAATCATCTTCCTCAAGCCCTGCTGGGAGGTTTCCAGGAGATGTAGGAGGACTGGCACAGGGCAGAAGTTCAGTGTTGTCTCATGCTGCTCCCTTCCTCTCTCACGGAGGAAATCAGTAGAGAAAGCCACGGTGAAGGGGGAAAAAGGATTCAGGGAGTGCAGTGAGAGTGTTCTCCCACCTGAAAGATGCTTGGGGAAGTCTTTCAAAAACGCACCTTAGCAAAAGAAAAAAGTCAAGATTGAATTTCAGCCCTGAGGGACCCCTGCCCAATTTTAAACTCATTAATAAATATGCCATGGGGCCAGGCGCGGTGGCTCACACCTGTAATCCCAGCACTTTGGGGGGCCGAGGAGGGCAGATCACTTGAGGTCAGGAGTTCGAGACCAGCCTAGCCAACATGGTGAAACCCTGTCTCTAATAAAAATACAAAAATTAGTCTGGCATGGTGGTGTGCACCTGTAGTCCCAGCTACTCAGCAGGCTTAGGCAGGGGAATGGCTTGAACCCGGGAGGCAGAGGTTGCAGGGAGCCAAGATCAGGCCACTGCACTCCAGCCTGGGTGACAGAGACTCTGTCTCAAAACAAAAAAACAAGAAACACCATGGGTCTACACACGTATTTCAAATATGGTCATACATCGCTTAATGATGAGGACATGAGAAATGCATCGTTAGCTGATTTTGTGGTTGTGTAAACATCATAGAGTGTACTTACACAATGTCAGAGCCTACTACACACCTAGGCTGTTTGGTATTAGCCTATTGCTTCTAGGCTGCACACCTGTACAGCATGTTACTGTACCAAATAATGTAGGCAATTCTAACACAATGGTATTTGTGTATCTAAACATCTCTAAATGCAGAAAAGGTACAATTAAAAGACCATGTTATAATCTTAGGGGACCACCATCTTATATGCACTCTGTCATTGACCAGAACATCCTCATTCCACGCATGACTGTATATGATTGATCTCTTACTACATCCCATTACTGTATGTAATTGGTATCTTACCGCATATTTATACTGGGGGGAATAGTGCACCTCAGCACCCAGACACACTCTTGCACACACACCACCACAGTTCCATCAGGGACCTGTCAGAGGCACTCTAACAAAGCAGCAGGTGTGAACAAGTTTGGATATTTGATTTTCTGAGGTCACCAGGTTATCTGTTCGGTCCTAAATCTTACTCTCCATTTTCCTCTCTTTCTCTCTCGAGTTCCAATCTGAAGCACAGCTGCCTGACTGTCTCCTAGACACATAAAACTCGACCTATCTAAAACTGCTAAGCAGTTATAGATTCTAAAGAGTAAATATTTCCTAGCACTTTGAGAGGCCAAGGCAGGAAGATCATCTGAGCCCAGGAGTTCGAGACCAGCCTAGGCAACATGGTGAGACCTCATCACTACCTTAAAAAATTTATCTCTATATAGGCCGGGCACAGTGGCTCATGCCTGTAATCCCAGCACTTTGGGAGGCCAAGGAGGGCAGATCACAAGGTCAGGAGATCAAGACCATCCTGTCTAACATGGTGAACCCGTCTCTACTAAAAATATATATATATATAAAATTAGCCAGGCGTGTGGCACACACCTGTAGTCCCAGCTACTTGGGAGGCTGAGGCAGGAGAATCACTTGAACCCGGGAGGCGAAGGTTGCAGTGAGCTGAGAGCACGCCACTGCACCCCAGCCTGGATAACAGAGTGAGAGTCTGTCTCAAAAAAATAAAAAATATATATACACACACACACACATACACACATATATATATTTTTTAGCCAGGTGTGGTGGTGAATGCCTGTAGTCTTAGCTGCTTGGGAGGCTGAGATGGGACAATTGCTTGAGCCCTGGGAGGTCAAGGCTACAGTGAGACGTGATCATGCCACTGCCCTCCAGCCTGGATGAAAGAGCAATGCCCTGTCTTGAAAAAAAAAATTAGAAAAATAAAAAGTGAATACTCATTCTGCCACTTACAAGTTTTGTGACTTCATCTCTCCAAGTTGCTTCTCTAAATATTCTTATCTTTACCTGGAAAATGGGAATGACAAAAGTCCTACATAACCTCATTAGTTTGTTGCAAGGATAGAGTGAGCTAATACATGTAACTTATATAGAACAGAGCCTGGCATGTGACTATTATTTACTAATGTCTACCAGTATGAGTATACCTCAGTCAGTAAGCAATACTTATTGAGTGCCTATTGAGATTCAGTGGTGAAAAAGCCAGACAGGGACCCTACCCTTAAGAAGCCTTGCAGTCAACTTTGACTATGGGTTTGAAATACTGTAGTTACTGTGGTAAGTTGGCATGCAGTGATATATGGTAGGATTTCAAGGACAGTATTGAAGGCCCAGTTGAGAATGGAAACTAAATGTATGGTGATACTAATATGATGGCTTGTGTGATTATTCTATAGCTAGTTGGAACAGTCACGATACACACACCCAAAGAATGAGAAGTTGGATTGATCCAAGGAAGGATTTTGCCAGACAGGTGTGATGGGGTCATATCAGCTTTTAAGAGTGCTTAAAACAATGAGCCATAGAAAGTGTGCTGGATAGGGAAGCAAGAGAATTCCAGAAAAACAGATATCACTGGCCTAAAGGTCTCAAATAGATGTAAAGGAAGTCACTGATGAAGGAAAGCAGAAGGATGGAGGTTATTGTCACAGATGGATGTTTCAACAAATAACCTCAGAGGAGGAGCCGTGTGAGAGGGGGTCCCAGCTAAAGTGGAGTAGGGGGAAAAAATCACTGAAGGTGAGATAGTCAAGGGACTGAGATCCTTGTGAACCTCCAAAGCTCCCAAGATGGTGGACAAACATGGGGTGAAAAGGAAACCAGACGTGCTCCCCATGGCATCTGCAACTGAGGAACAGCACTGGGGAGGTAGATGAGGAGGAAAGAGGAGAAACTAATTGGATGGCATGAGCCTCCAGGAAGCAGGAGTTGTATTGGTGGAAGTATCATTAAAGCGTACATTGACCTATCTCCTGACCTGGGGTGCACCGTGGTAGGACCATGAGAGCTAACACATATACAAATTTTTTTTTTTTTTGAGATGAAGTCTCGCTGTGTCGCCAGGCTAGATTGCAGTGGCATGATCTCGGCTCACTGCAACCTCCACCTCCCGGGTTCAAGCCATTCTCCTGCCCCAGCCTCCGCAATAGCTGGGACTACAGGTGCCCACCACCATACCCGGCAAATTTTTCTATTTTTAGTAGAGACGGGGTTTCACCATGTTGGCCAGGTTGGTCTCGATCTCTTGACCTCGTGGTCCGCCCGCCTCAGCCTCCCAAAGTGCAAGGATTACAGGCGTGAGCCACCGCACCTGGCCACAAAAATAATATTTTTATAGCACACTGATAGTGCTGAACCAGGGGCTGGCTAGGGGACTCCCATAGACATCAGGGCAGCGGGAGAGGTACCTGGGCATACCTATGACAATCAGGCTTCACAGCCTTCATCTCCAGCTTGGAAAGGAAGCCGTGTTACGGGGTGGAGGTTCTTTTTCTTCTGGTTCCCAGGACTAGAGAGGGTCAGTGGACAGAAGTTCAAAAACACCTACTACCGGGCCGGGTGCGGTGGCTCACGCCTGTAATCCCAACACTTTGGGAGGCCAAGGCGGGTGGATCACGAGGTCAGGAGATCGAGACCATCCTGGCTAACACGGTTAAACTCCATCTCTACTAAAAATACAAAAAATTAGCCAGGCGAGGTGGCAGGCGCCTGTAGTCCCAGCTACTAGGGAGGCTGAGGCAGGAGAATGGCGTGAACCTGGGAGGCAGAGCTTGCAGTGAGCCGAGATCGTGCCACTGCACTACATCCTGGGCGACAGAGCAAGACTCCATCTCAAAAAAATCAAAACAAAACAAAAACAAAAACAAAAAAACACCTACTACCTGTGTGGCTTTCAACAAGTTACTTGCCTTTCTTGTGTCTGTTTTCTCATCTAGGTTGTTGTGAGAATTCCATGAGGTACTGCAGACAGAGTAACTAGAACAGTGCCTGGTATACAGGAGGTGTTGCATAAATGCTAGGTCTTCTGGCCCGGCACGCCAAGATGGGCAGTAAGGATCGGGTCCCTTCACACATTCAGTTTCTTCACAGCCCCTCAAGCCTCAATTGCTGTTTGCCTTTCCACTCAGCAAACTCCTATTCATTTTGGGGGCCGGCCTAAAACAACAACCATGTATTATTTCTCAGGATTCTGTGGGTTGATGGGTGTTTCTTCTGCCAGTCTATCCTGGGCTTGCTCATGCAATTGCAGTTAGATGGAAGCTAGAATGCCTGGAAGGACTAAGATGGCCTCACTCATATGGCAGCAGATGTTGGCCAGGCTCTCTTGATTTTTCTCCTTGTGTCCTCTCTGGTGGGTGTCTTGGCTTTCTGTATAACATAATGACAGGATTCTAAAAGACTACGCTCTCATGTGCAAGTGATTTTTAAAACTACAATTCTTGGCCGGACATGGTGGCTCACGCCTGTAATCCCAGCACTTTGGGAGGCCAAGGCGGGTGGATCACGAGCTCAGGAGATTGAGACCATCCTGGCCAACATGGTGAAATCCCGTCTCTACTAAAAATACAAAAATTAGCCGGGCGTGGTGGCGGGTGCCTGTAGTCCCAGCTACTTGGGAGGCTGAGGCAGGAGAATCGCTTGAACCAGGGAGTCGGAGGTTGCAGTAAGCTGAGCTCACGCCACTGCACTCCAGCCTGGCGACAAAGCGAGACTCCATCTGGAAAAAAAAAAAAAATTAGCCGTGGTGGCGGCTAGTTCCTGTAATCTCAGCTACTCAGGAGGATGAGGCAGGAGAATCACTTGAACCCGGGAAGTGGAGGTTGCAGTGAGCCAAGATGCAGCCACTGCAGTCCAGCCTGGGTGACAGAGACTCCGTCTCAAAAAAAAAAATCTCTCTCTAGATATATAAAATTGTGGAGATATATACATATATGTATACCATATTACCCATTTCTAAGTGTATCCTATTCATTGTTGAAGGCCCAATTTACATATTACTTCCTCCAGAAAGCTTTCCCAGATCACCTTTTCTCCCTAATAGGACACATGAAGAACTTTATTCTCTGTGTTGACCGTTTATCACATTTTTGTTGTTCTTTTAATACATATCCTGTCTCCCCAACGGGCCATGAGGAATGGGATGTTTATTTCTGTTTATATACTAAAAGCTAAAAACACCATAAGCACTTGGTAACGTGTGTTACATGAAAAGGTGCTCAAAATATGCACATGAAATGAGGCAATCTTATTTTTAAGATTATAAGACAGCACTTTGGGAGGCCGAGGCAGGCGGTCACGAGGTGAAGAGATCAACAGCATCCTGGCCAACATGGTGAAACCCCGTCTCTACTAAAAATAACAAAATTAGGCCGGGCGCGGTGGCTCACGCCTGTAATCCCAGCACTTTGGTAGGCGGAGGCGGGCAGATCACGAGGTCAGGAGATCAAGACCATCCTGGCTAATACAGTGAAACCCCGTCTCTACTAAAAATACAAAAAATTAGCCGGGCGTGGTGGCGGGTGCCTGTAGTCCCAGCTACTCGGGAGGCTGAGGCAGGAGAATGGCGTGAACCCGGGAGGCGGAGCTTGCAGTGAGCAGAGATTGCGCCACTGCACTCCAGCCTAGGCGACAGAGAAAGACTCCGTCTCAAAAACAAAACAAAACAAAAAAAATTAGCTGGGCATGGTGGCGCGAGTCTGTAGTCCCAGCTACTCAGGAGGCTGAAGCAGGATAATTGCTTGAACCCAGAAGACGGAGGTTGCAGTAAGCCAAGATCGCGCCACTGCACTCCAGCCTGGCGACAGAGTGAGACTGTCTCAAAAAAAAAAAAAAATTATAAGAGATTATAAGATTTTAAGATTATATAAGATTTGAGGAAATCTTATTTTGTGTAAGCATTATTTTCACATGGAAAAATACCACTTTGCCAAATGTATGCCAACAAGCCAAGAGTACATGTGATAGGATGAAAGTAACACTTTGAAACCCTGCCAAAGCTTTGGGGAAACGGAGGCACCTTCTAGCTTTTCTGCAAATGTGTGATCTCAATATTTTATACGTGTGAATATGTTTCCCTGATATTCTTCCCAGTTTTGGTCTTTTATTTAAATATGGTTTTTCCTCTCATAGGGAAAACATGGGTGTTTATACCCCTGTCCTATAAAGAATTCTATGAAAAGAGTAAATTGTGTCAAAAATCCATTCAAACTATTTTAAAGAAGCGCCCTAGAAGTGCACAATTTCAGAGAGAAATATAGTGGTATTTTTTAAATTTAAGTAATATTTCAATTTAAAGATTTTTTGTTTTGTTTTGTTTTGAAACGGAGTCTCCCTCAGTCGCCCAGGCTGGAGTGCAATGGTGCAATCTCGGCTCACAGCAACCTCTGCCTTCAGGGCTCAAGCTCTGCCTTCAGGGCTCAAGTGATCCTCCCAAGTAGCTAGGACCTCAGGCGCACGCCACTACACCCAGCTAATTCTTGTATTTTTAGTAAAGATGGGTTTTCACCATGTTGGTCAGACTCGTTTGGAACTCCTGAGCTCAAGGAATCCCCCCACCTCAGCCTCCCAAAGTGCTGGGATTAGAGGCGTGGACCAGGCACCCAGCCTCAATGTGAAGAATTTTTTTTTTTTTTTTTGAGACGGAGTCTCGCTCTGTTGCCCAGGCTGGAGTGCAGTGGCACAATCTTGGCTCACTGCAAGCTCTGCCTCCCAGATTCATGCCATTCTCCTGCCTCAGCCTCGTAAGTAGCTGGGACTACAGGTGCCCGCCACCACGCCCGGCTAATTTTTTTTTTTTTTTTTTTTTTTTGTATTTTTAGTAGAGACAGGGTTTCAGCGTGTTAGCCAGGATGGTCTCAATCTCCCGACCTCGTGATCCACCCGCCTCGGCCTCCCAAAGTGCTGGGATTACAGGGTGAGCCACAGCGCCTGGCAGTGAAGAATTTTTTTAAAGCAAATGTATTGCTTATAGTAAGGTGAGTTTAGTGAATAGAAGGGAAGCACAAAATTAACCCATCAGAAAACACACTTTGAAGACACTATTTAAATACAAATCGTTCCTGGGGACTGGGCAGAGATTCACTGAGCTTTTTTCTATTGAGTTTTCATGCTGAGTATTATTTCTGGTGAGTATCCCCTTTTTAGATACTTGGGGTGAAAATGGAACAGCTGGCTGGTATTATGAAAAATGGAACATCTCTCTGGCTACATTTATATTTGTAATCCCTTTCCAAAATCCAGGTCCTGTAACCAGCTTCTAATAGTACCTTTTCTTGCTTTAAAGGTTAGCTAGTACTGTGAGTGCCAGCCCCTAAATTAATTGATGTTAACAATACTTAGAATGTAAAAAACAGACTCGTACGTTTTGTCGAATGCAACTTCCAAGAATGTATAATTAACTGTCTCTATTAATATACAGTATGTTCAACAGTGAGACACCACTATCATAAATAAAGGTAGACATGGATAAATTTATAATTAAAAATGCATTAGAAATTACAAGCATAATTTATTTACTAATGTGCACTGGAATAAATTTTATGTGTAATATTTTAAAACTGGGCATTAATAAATAATAGTGAACATAAAATGTTTTTGCAGCTAAAAATATTTCAATAAATATTAGTAAGTTAAATGTGCAGCAATTATAATTGCTCTGAAGTAAAGTTTATAGAATGCAATCACAATGTAGAACACTGTTCCTTGGGTGTATTCAAAATATCAGAAATGCATAGCTGTCCTTCTTCAAAGCTGACAAATCAGGTATTCAACGTAGTGCCTACAATGATTGAAGAATAAAAGCACAGGACACCCAAATAGTGAATAACTAATCATTATTTGAGATAACCAAGATCCTTCCGAGAAAGTGTATTTACAGACTCGTGGATTCAAATCTTATCTACCTGTTTGGCCCACACTAATTTGGAGCAATTTCTCCCACCTGAAAACTCCTATGGGTCTTTTTGAACCTTTCACTTAAAAATTGGTTTTACCTGCCGGGCGTAGTGGCTCACACCTGTAATCCCAGAACTTTGGGAGGCCGAGGTGGGTGAATCACTTGAGGCCAGGAGTTCGAAATCAGCCTGGCCAACGTGGTGAAACCCCGTCTCTACTAAAAATACAAAAATTAGCCGGGCATGGAGATGCACGCTTGTGGTCCCAGCTGCTCAGGAGGCTGAGGCAGGAGAATTGCTTGAACCCAAGAGGTGGAAGTTGCAGTGAGCCAAGATCAGGCCACTGCACTCTAGCCTGGGTGACAGAGAGATACTCCATCTCAAAAAAAAAAAAAAAAAAAAAAAGCCGGGCTTGGTGGCTCACTCCTGTAATCCCAGCACTTTGGGAGGCCAAGGCAGGTGGATCACAAGGTCAGGAGATCGAGACCATCCTGGCTAACATGGTGAAACCCCGTCTCTACTAAAAATACAAAAAATTAGCCAGGTGTGGTGGCAGGCACCTGTAGTCCCAGCTACTCGGGAGGCTGAGGCAGGAGAATGGCACGAACCCGGGAGGCGGAGCTTGCAGTGAGCTGGGTGACAGAGTGAGACTCCGTCTCAAAAAATAAAAAATAAAAATAAAAAAATTTACCTTACCTTGACTGTGCTTTTGTTCTATCAGGGGCAAACAACTCCAAGATGCCAAGCACTATTCTAAGTGCTCATATATTTTATTGACTCGATGCTCTTGACCACTTTACTCTATTAGCTCCACTATTTAAATATTCTATTTATTGAACTTTCTGAGCGTTCACATCATGTGTCCTCAGTGAGACTGTAAGTCCTACAACACACAGGAATACCGTATTTGTTCATTTGATGTACCTGAAAAGGGAGCTTATGTCTACATATAGGGTGGGTTTTCCCAGGTAAGACTGTAGCTGATTAAGAGTAATGAATGGCATCCATTATTGGTTGAGCCTTACTTTGGGCCAGGCCTGGCCTAATGGCTTTGTACCCCTAGTCTTATTTAATCCTCATTAACAATCCAATAGATAGATGTTATTATTATCCCTATTTAACAAATGAGGAAACTGAGCATCAGAAAGGTGAAGTCACTTGCTCAAGATCATACAACTAGTAACTGGCTGACTTGGAAGCCCCAAGCCCCACACTTCCCACAATGATAATGAGCAGCCCTTGTTGTGAAAATAACCATGTCCTTTCACTACATCATGTTGCCTTCCAGCGTCTCACGATCCTTTCTGCAGGGAGTTTCCCCCCATTGATATCTAATCTAAGTCCCTCCTGCTTCCATTTAAGATAATTCCCTCATGTCCTGTCCTTAGTAGACAAGAACGGATGTTTAAAACACATGAGCAATATCCCTTTAGATATTTGAAGATGGCTATTAAATTCTCCTTAACCTTCTTTTCTCCATGATACGTTATTAGTAACCCTAATTCCTTTTGCCTTTTCTCACAGGGACTTTTTTTTTTTTTTAAACGGAGTTTTGCTGTTGTTGCCCAGGCTGGAGTGCAATGGCAAGATCTCAGCTCACCGCAACCTCTGCCTCCCGGGTTCAAGCGATTCTCCTGCCTCAGCCTCCTGAGTAGCTGGGATTACAGGCACGCATCACCACGCCGGCTTATTTTGTTTTAGTAGAGACGGGGTTTTACCATGTTGGCCATGGCTGGTCTCGAACTCCCGACCTCAGGTGATCTACCTGCCTCAGGCCTCCTAAAGTGCTGGGATTACAGGCATGAGCCACTGCATCCGGCCCCACAGAGACTCTTTCTAAAGCATTCCACCCTCTGAGCCATGCTCCTAGAAAAAGGTTTCAGGTTTTCCAAATCTCAATTTATTATCATCACCTTCAAAGAGCATTTATTAAGCACCCATATAGGCATGTGAACTGTGCTAGAATTTATACAAGCCAGAAAAGCAGATGTTGCCCTGGCTCTAAGAGGATATTTGAGACCAGGCGCAATGGCTCATGCCTGTAATCCCAGCATTTTGGGATGCCAAGGTGGTCATATTACCTGAGGTCAGGAGTTTGAAACCAGCTGGACCAACATGGTGAAACCCCGTCTCTACTAAAAATACAAAATTAGCCGGGCGTGGTGGTGCATGCCTGTAATCCCAGCTACTTGGGAGGCTGAGGCAGGAGAATCACTTGAACCAGGGAGGCGGAGGTTGCAGTGAGCCAAGATAGCGCCATTGCACTCCAGCCTAGGCAATAGAGTGAGACTCTGTCTAAAAAAAAAAAAAAGAAAAAGAAGAAGAAAGAAAGAAAGAAAGAATACTGCCTCTGAAATGAGTTTAAGCGAAACTAGTACCTAGAACAATGAATAAATACTAGCTCAGAAGTAATATACAACTAAACTAAACAAAAAAACAAAACAAAAAAAAAACAAGTAGTCTGAAGGCTGAAGACACACAGTCTTGGCCTGCTTAGAGCTTTTCTGCTTTTCTTGAAAAATTGGAAAGATTAGCAACATTGTGTCTGCAGCCCACTTGTCAACAATCAGGCTGCCTGGTTGTTGTGATGACTAGTGGATGTAATGAAGGCCAGGTGGGAGCCGCCATACACCATGACACTTGGGCTGTGGCTTTTGTCATACCTGGCCTGCAGCACTCATTTGCTTGACCTAACAGGCCTTACAGGTACTTGAGTTTGAGCCCCTGGTCTGGCTTTAGGAAACAGCCTAAGAATGAATTTCTGCCTTTGCATAGCAGAGGTATTGGTGGGGAGAGGGTATAGTTAAGGAGAAAGTCTCAAAACCCGCTTCACCTGGGAGAACCTGTTCTTCTCAAACCCAAGTACAATTTCCTGCATAATCTGGAGATTATGCTAGAGAAAGAGGCTCTAGAAAATAAAGAGGCGTGGCCGGGTGCGGTGGGTCACACCTGTAATCGTAGCACTTTGGGAGGCCGAGGAGGGAGGATCACGAATGAGGTCAGGAGATTGAGACCATCCAGGCTAACACAGTGAAACCCCATCTCTACTAAAGATACAAAACGCTGGCTGGGCATCGTGGCACGCCCCTGTAGTCCCAGCTACTAGGGAGGTTGAGGCAGCAGAATTGCTTGAACCCGGGAGGCGGAGATTACAGTGAGCCGAGATCACGCCACTGCACTCCAGCCTGGTTGACAGAGCAAGACTCCATCTCAAAATAAATAAATAAATAAAATTAATAAAGAGGAGTGGAGCTGCAAATTGTTCATCTTTGTATTTCCTAGTTATTTGACAAAATCTCAGCACAAAATGTTGCTTTGAATGAAAGAAGCTAATTCTAGCTTCAGCTCATTTGTGACTTTGGTGGGCAGAGTTACACCCCTTCTCTGTGTCTTGGTTTTCCCATTTACGGAGTGGAATGGTTTTCCCATTTATAGACTCTACCTCGGCAGAATCATGTGATGCCATTTTTTGAGTGACAAAATGTTATATATATGTATGGTACAAAAGATGTAAATCTGCCTCTCAAAGATGTCTGTAGATTTTGGCCGGGCGCCATGGCTCACGCCTGTCATCCCTATAATTTGGGAGGTGGATCACTTGAGGTCAGGAGTTGGAGACCAACCTGGCCAATACGGTGAAACCTGCTCTTTACTAAAATGTAAAGAAATCAGCCGGGTGTGGTGGTGGGTGCCTGTAATCCCAGCTACTCGGGAGGCTGAGGTAAGAGAATCGCTTGAACCCCAGAGGCAGAGGTTGCAGTGAACAGTGATCCCGCCGCTGCACTCCAGCCTGGACAACAGGGGGAGACACTATCTCAAAAAAAAAAGAGAGAGAGAGGGAGAAAGAGAGAGAGAGAAGAGAGAGAGAGGAGAGAGAGAGTAGAGAGAGAGGAGAGAGAGAGAGAGGAGAGAGAGAGAGGAGAGAGGAGAGAGAGAGAAGAGAGAGAGAGGGGAAAGAGAGAGAGAGGAGAGAGAGAGAGGAGAGAGAGAGAGAGAGGAGAGAGAGAGAGAGAGGAGAGAGAGAGAGAGAGAGGAGAGAGAGAGAGAGGAGAGAGAGAGAGAGAGGAGAGAGAGAGAGAGAGGAGAGAGAGAGAGAGAGGAGAGAGAGAGAGAGAGGAGAGAGAGAGAGAGAGGAGAGAGAGAGAGAAAGAAAGAAAGGGAAAGAAGAAAAAAGTCTATATTTTAACATTCTTTCTTCAACAAGTACATAAGTTTCTGTTTTTTGTTTTTTGTTTTTTTGAGAGAGTCTCGCCGTCGCCCAGGCCGGAGTGCAGTGGCAACAATCTCGGCTCACTGTAACCTCCGCCTCCTGGATTCAAACAATTCTCCTGCCTCAGCCTCCCAAGTAGCTGGGACCACAGGCAGGCACACGCCGCCACAACCAGCTACTTTTTGTATTTTTGGTAGAGATGGGTTTTCGCTGAGTTGGCCAAGCCGGTCTCAAACTCTTGACCTCAAGTGATCTACCAGTATCGGCTTCCCAAAGTGCTGGGATTACAGGTTTGAGCCACCTCGCCAGGCCCATAAGTTGCGTTTGTTGTTGTTGTGGAGACAGGGTCTCACTCTGTCGCCCAGGCTGGAATGCAATGGCGCAGTCTCTGCTCACTGCAACCTCCACCTCCCGGGTTCAAGCAATTCTTGTGCTTCAGCCTTCCGAGTAGCTGGGATTACAGGCATGAGCCACCCCGCCCAGCTAATTTTTGTATTTTTAGTAGAGATGGGGTTTCACCATGTTGGCCAGGCTGGTCTCAAACTCCTGACCTCAAGTAATCTGGCTGCCTTGGCCTCCCAGAGTTCTGGAATTATAGGCGTGAGCCACCGTGCCTGGCCTCATAAGTTTTTGAAGTACAAATTTTTCCTTCAGATTCTGCAATAGCAATTTTTAATTAATAACTTTTCATTTTGAATTAAAAATGTAGTTTTTAGACATTTTCGGTTTTCCTGAATGGGTAATCCTAAAAAAATGAATTCGCTCACCATGAGTACACACCTATTGCCAAGATCCTGGGTTTTTTTTAATACCATTCTCCAGTAAAAACAAAACAAAACAAACAAACAAAAAAAGCACCAGGCACAGTGGCTCACATCTGTAATCCCAACACTTTGGGAAGCCAGCCGAGGTGGGAAGATCACTTGAGTCCAGGAGTTCAAGACCTGCCTGGGCAACATAGTGAGACAATGTCTCTACAAAATAATTTTAAAATTAGCTTGGTGTAGTGGTGCACACCTGTTGTCCCAGCTACTTAGGAGCCTGAGGTAGGAGAATCGCTTGAGCCTGAAAGGTTGAGGTTGCAGTGAGCTGTGATGGCGCCACTGCACTCCAGCCTGGGCAACAGAGCAAGATTCTGTCTCAAAAAATAACTACAAACAAACAACATAAATATAAAGCCGAAGTCCTCCTTGAGTGTTCCTGCATACCTGCAATTCCTCCCTGGGGATAATCTCTGGAGTTGTTTGTGAATGTCTGCAGGCAAGCCTGGCTAATTTTTTTTGTAGAGATGGGGGTCTCACTATGTTGCCCAAGCTGGTCTCCATTTCCTGGACTCAAGTGATCCTCTTGCCTCAGCCTCCCAAAGTGTTGGGTTTACAGGCATGAGCCAAGGTGCCTGGCTATGAAATATTTTTTGAAAAATATTTCAGGCTGGGTGTGGTGGCTTATGCCTGTAATCCCAACACTTTGGGAGGCCGAGGCGGGCAGATTGCTTCAGGCCAGGAGTTTGAGACCATCCTAGCCAAAATGGTGAAACCCCATCTCTAATAAAAATACAAAAATTAGCCAGGCGTGGTGGCAGGCGTCTGTACTCTCAGCTGCTCAGGAGGCTGAGGCATGAGAATCACTTGAACCCGGGAGGTAGAGGTTGCAGTGAGTTGAGATCATGACACTGCACTCCAGCCTGGGTGACAGAGTGAGACTCTGTTTCAAAACAAAAAAAAATAATGAAATTGGCCAGGCATGATGGCTCAAGCCTGTAATCCCAGTGCTTTGGGAGGCCGAGGCAGGCAGACCACAAGGTCAGAAGTTTGACATCAGCCTGGCCAGCATGGTAAAACCCCATCTCTACAAAAAACACAAAAAATTAGCTGGGCCTGGTGGCACGCGCCTGTAGTCCCAGCTACTCGGGAGGCTGAGGCAGGAGACTTGCTTGAACCCAGGAAGCAGTGAGAATTGTTTGAACTCCAGCCTGGGTGACAGAGCAAGACTCTGTCTCAAAAATAATAATAATAATGAAATTTTAAAATATAATAAAAAATGAAAAATATTTCAGAGAACATAATCAATATTGCTTGTATAATCAGAAAAATATTTAAAATGAAAATCCAGGCCAGGCGCGGTGGCTCACACCTGTAATCCCAGCACTTTGAGAGGCCAAGGTGGGCAGATCACGAGGTCAGGAGATCGAGACCATCCTGGCTAACACGGTGAAACCCCATCTCTACTAAAAATACAAAAAATTAGCCGAGCGTGGTGGCGGACGCCTGTAGTCCCAGCTACTTGGGAGGCCGAGGCAGGAGAATGGCGTGAATCCGGGAGGCGGAGCTTGCAGTGAGCCGAGATTTCGCCACTGCACTCCAGCCTGGGCGACAGAGCAAGACTCCATTTCAAAAAATAAATAAATAAATAAAATAAAATGAAAATCCATTGCTCCCTATCAGTCACAGAAACATTAATTGTGACAAATGTACCCCCCACTGACCAAGACCCCAGACTTTGAGCCATGAGCTCCCCTTCCCAGGGCCAGCAGTATAGCCTGTTCCCTTCTTTTGCTTGGGTCTCAGCTGGTCATGGCTTTGCTCCTTCCTTTTCATCCATTGCCCTAAAGACGTCTCTCAGGATGCTCTTCATGGCTGATGTGAAGGACAAGATATGGAAGTTTCATTCAGGACCCAATAAAAATTTACAATTAGCTACCCCAATTTTTTTTGAGACGGTCAAGCCTCACCTATCCCCATTTTATTATATTTTATTTTTATTTATTTATTTATTTTTGAGACAGGTTCTCGCTCTGTCATACAGGCTAGAGCACAGTGGTGTGATCTGGGCTTACTGCAACTTCCACTTCCTGGGTTCAAGTGATTCTCTGCCTCAGCCTCCCAAGTAGCTGGAACTACAGGCACGAGCCACCACGCCTGGCTAATTTTTGTGGTTTTAGTAGAGATGGGGTTTCACCGTGTTGGCCAGGCTAGTCTCAAATTCCTGATCTCAGATGATCCACCCTCCTCGGCCTCTCAAAGTTCTGGGATTACAGGTGTGAACCACTGTCCCAGGCACTACCCCAATTTTTAGAACATTTACCTTCCCCTACTTTCCTGTCTCAAGAGGTTGTCAAGCGTTTCTGACCCAGAATGGTGATGATAATGTTGGCCAATGTTTATTTATTCAACAACTCGGTTGTTTTTTTTTTTTTTTTTGAGACGGAGTCTCACTCTGCTGCTGGAGTGCAGTGGCATGATCTCCGCTCACTGCAAGCCCTGCCCCCCGGGTTCATGCCATTCTCCTGCCTCAGCCTCCCAAGTAGCTGGGCTTACAGGCACCCGCCACCATGCCCAGCTAATTTTTTTTTTGTATTTTTAGTAGAGATGGGATTTCACCATGTTCACCAGGTTGGTCTCGATCTCCTGACCTCATGATCTGCCCGCCTCAGCCCCTCAAAGTGCTGGGATTACAGGCGTGAGCCACGCACCCACCTTCTCAACAACTCGATTTATTGAGCACCTGCCCAGGCACTGCGTCAAGATGCTAGGGATAGAATCAGTGAACAAAACAGACAAAAGATTCTGCCTTCAAGGAGTTTAAATTCTAATGGAAGGAGAATGACAATATTGAAAATATTTATAAGTAATCCCTCAGATTGCATAAGAGTGATATGAGCTATGTAGAAAATAAAGCAGAGAAGAGGGACAAGAAGTGCTGGGTTGAGATTCAATTTTAAGTAGATGGGATGATGAGGGCTAGCTCATTGACTGGTAGTGTTTGAGCAGAAATGTAGTTATTTGAAGAATTATAATAAGACCTTAGTGAAATACTTTGTAAGTATGATGTCTTTAAAATTACCCTACCAGCCTAGGCAACATAGGGAGATTGTCTTTATACATACACACACAACCTAGCTGGGTGCGGTGGCACACGTGTGTGGTCCTAGCTACTTGAGAGGCTGAGGTAGGAGGATTGCTTGGGCCTGGGAGGTCGAGGTTGCAGTGAGTCGTGATCACACCACTGCACTCCAGCCTGGGTGACGGAGCGAGACCCTGTCTCAAAAATAAATAAATAAACAAAAATTAAATAATTTTAAAATCGCCCTAAGACATAAGTATTCTAATTTTATGGTAGTCCCATTTCACAGATGAGAAAACTGAACTTTGCAGTAGAGCAGCAATCTGCCCAAATTCGCAAATGGGAAGGGCCCAGCTGGGTTTGAACCCTTTGAGGGTAGGATCTTAACCACAACTCTGTTCTGTAATAGTTTAACCTCTTTACCGTTCTCTGATGTGCTGTCAGTTTGGATCCTGTGGCCCCACTCTTTTAGGCACTTGAGGCAGACTGGTCTTTTCCTGCTATAGGTTCTTCTCCGTGTTTTCCTCCTGCCTTCTGACAAGCTCCTTCAAATGACAGCTTCCCATGTTGGACTTACTCTTGTGGCTTCCCCCTGCCCTCCAAAGTCACACATAAAAAATCCAGCTGTGGACTGATCCTCATAATAGCCTGTTCTTCCCCTTCTCCCTGGTGGGGATGAGAGTGGGAGAACCAGACAATTCAGCTGTGACAACCCGGGAACAATTCCGTTTAATGTTTTGACCCACACTGGGAAAAAGCAAGTTTATTCTCTTAATGGGCAAGATCATTGAAAACTAAAAAAGCCCTAACTCGTTTGATGTTCATTTTTCCATGTTATCAATTCTGGGTAAAACGAGATAGTCATGCTGTCCATTGCAAATTACCTTTCAGGAGCCAGAAGGCCGCATGGAAGGAACATGCTGCTTACAGGACAAAGGAAACAATGCCTGCAGAGGACATTCTGGAAGGGAGAGGGAAATAAAGAATCAGAACTTCACAGCTGGGCATGGTGGCTCACACCTGTAAACCCAGCACTTTGGGAAGCCAAGGTGGGCAGATCACTTGAGGTTGGGAGTTTGAGACCAGCCTGGCAAACATGGTGAAACCCTGTCTCTACTAAAAATACAAAAATAAGCTGGGCGTGGTGGCAGGCCCCTGTAATCCCAGCTACTCAGAAGGCTGAGGCACGAGAATCACTTGAACACAGGCGGCACTGGTTGCAGTGAGCTGAGATTGCACCACTGGACTCCAGCCTGGGTGACAGAGTGAGACTCTCTCAAACAACAACAACAACAACAAACCCTTCACAACCACCAAGGAAAAGGTGTGGTTGGGATTTGCTGCATACAATGTGCCATAAAATCAGAAAAGAACTTTACTACCAAACTTAGAATTTCCCCCTTATGTTTATGGAACACATGTTTTGCACATGCCACCTCTTTTAATGCTAACACTAAGAAACAGTTACTGTCATGGCACCCACTTCAGAGATGAAGAACTGAGGCTTAGGGAAGTGAAGGGTATTTTTAGGCCGGTCATGGTGACTCACACCTGTAATCCCAGCACTTTGGGAAATCAAGGAGGGTGGATCACCTGAGGTCAAGAGTTCGAGACCAGCCTGACAGACATAGCAAAACCCCGTCTCTACTAAAAATACAAAATTAGCCGGGCGTGGTGGCTCACGCCTGTAATGCCAGCACTTTGGGAGGTCAAGACGGGTGGATCACCTGAGGTCAACAGTTCGAGACCAGTCTGACCGACATAGCAAAACCCTGTCTCTACTAAAAATACAAAATTAGCCGGGCATGGTGGTGCACACCTGTAATCCCAGCTACTCAGGAGGCTGAGGCAGGAGAATCACTTCAACCTGGGAGAAGGAAGTTGTGGCGAGCTGAAATCGTGCCATTGCACTCTAGCCTGGGTGATAGAACAAGACTCCATCTCAAAAAAAAAAAAAAAAAAAAAAGAAGTTAAGAATATTGTTGAAGATCACTTGCAGAGGGGACATGTAAACTCAGGTCTGACCAAAGCTCTGACTTTTAATCAAGATGCCCTGTCTGTCCCATAAGAAGACCTTGAAAACACATTGGTGAGCGAGAAGATTAAACAGCAAGAAGTTGTGCTAATCACTGCATATATTAAACATTCCCTGGAAATGCCAACTTTCCTGAGTGGAAATATTCACCTTGCCCCTCCCCCTTTTAGGATACTTTAAAAAATACTCAGAGATCACCTGAGGTCAGGAATTTGAGACCAGCCTGGCCAACATGGTGAAACCCTGTCTCTCTACTAAAAATACAAAAATTAGCCTATAATCCCAGCTACTTGGGAGGCTGAGGCAGGAGAATCACTTGAACACCCAAGAGGCGGAGGTTGCAGTGGGCCAAGATTGTGCCACTGCACTCCAGCCTAGGCAACAGAGTGAGATCCTGTCTCAAAAAAAAAAAAAAAAAAAAAGTCTGGGCACGGTGGCTCACGCCTGTAATGCCAGCACTTTGGGAGGCCGAGACGGATGGATCA
Organism: Pongo pygmaeus; assembly: GCF_028885625.2. Taxonomy (NCBI): domain Eukaryota; kingdom Metazoa; phylum Chordata; class Mammalia; order Primates; family Hominidae; genus Pongo; species Pongo pygmaeus. The sequence continues at coordinate 116,398,724 of NC_072386.2, forward strand.
TTTGAGGTCAGGAGTTTGAGACCAGCTTGACCTACATAGTGAAACCCCTTATCTACTAAAATACAAAAATTAACCAGGCGTGGTGGTGGGCGCCTGTAATTCCAGCCACTTGGGGGGCTGAGGCAGAAGAATCTCTTGAACCCAGGAGGCGGAGGTTGCACGGAGCCAAGATCGTGCTACTGCACTCTAGCCTGAGCGACAGAGCAAGATTCCCTCAAAAAAAAAAAAAAAAGAATACTCAGAGAGTAGGGTGCTTTCTAACTAGAAAAGGTTGACGTTCAACCACAAAGCATTTAGACATTATCAACAAGTTTTCCTATGCTATATTTTATTATGTTTTAGTTTTTCTCATTTGATATAGATTATTATTTTATTTCTACATTGAATTTTTCTTTTTCTCTGAGTAATGGTATACAGAGATTAAAGGTAAAATAATACTAGAAAACTTGTAACACAAAGCTCTTATGTTTTATTTTCTATTACTTTCTTCTCTCTGATTCTGGTCCTTAGAGGATATAATTTGCCTGCTAAGCTGTGAGGTTTTTATTAAATGCCCAGTTTAGTCTTTTTCTATTTGTGTGTGTGTGTGTATATTGTTGTTTTGCTTTTTACAAAAATGATGATAATTCATTCTACAATATTTCTTTAAGATGAACAATATTGCCAGAGAAACACGAAAACACATCTCTTTTTTTATGATTAACATTCAAGCCTGCATCTTCTTTTTTTATAATTAAAATTTTATTTTTTTATCAAAGTCATACATAAGATTTGTTGAATAAGCCAAATAGTTCTAGCTGAAAGTCTGCTGCTTGCTACATCAAAGCAGATCTGTTCTCAATAAATGAGGGAAAATCGCAACCATTTTGCACTGATGTGAAGTTCCCTACAGTGCAAGATCGCTCGGCAGCATCTGCTGCTTCCCCTCTTGGATACAAAGTGGGCAGAGTCAACTTTATAAATCCTGTTACAAAAATGAGCATCTTTCCCCAAAGTGTGCATAAGAATGCACACTTTCTTAGAACATCTGAATTGAGTGATGAAATACCAAATGAAGCAAATGAAGCACATTTTTTATTTCTTGCAATTTGAATAGGGGATGAGAATGCATTTCCTTTTTTAGCTGGATCCTAAGACAAGGCCAAATATCTATGGAAATGCTCACACATCCCACAATGTGAGTTGACATGAAAGACTTTGTTTTCTCCTGAACAGGAAACCCCCAAAGCCTTTCGTTGCATGATTGAAGTTGCCAGGCCTCTTCGGTCACTGGATAATACGTAGTGTTTTTCATTGTGAGGGCTGTATGGAGTACACATGTGTACTTCACAGTACGAAATCACCGCAGCTACCCAGGAGGATGTTCCTAATGTGGATGCATTTGAACCGACAGTGGCACCATTTTCAGTGATTGGGCTATTGTTCTAACAAACATGCTAAAGGTCTTTAAGGTGATTTTTGTTCCTCTGATTTCATGTCCTGAATATTCATTTTTAGTTTTCATTATCTAAGTATACAAGATATGGTATAGGATCTGAACCTTTTTTAAATTAATTGCGTTGTAAATCAAACATATTTCCGCAGAATGCACTTACTCATCATTAGCATGCGAGAGTTTCCAGTAAAATATCTTCAGTATTTTTATTATTAACATATTTACACTGTCATTCCAGCCCTGCACCCTTTGTGAATCTGTTTTTAAAATAAATATGACTTGATACCAGAGTGATTGGTGCAATAAAAATGCATGATGTGAAATTAATCAAATACAGTTGGGTTCAATTTGTAAGGGACACATTAAGAAAAATTATTTCCTGTTCAGGTATGCCACTGTAGTGAATCAAACAGAGCTGTGTATATTTCAGCAAGATACATGTAAAATCCATTTATTCAACAAACATTTATTATGCATTTACTGTGTGCATCACAGGGGATAAAATCAAGCCGAGCAAAGAAGAAATTCACACATGCAACAACTGAAGAGCATAAGCAACTGCATAATTGTGAAATATATGTTAAGTAGCCAAGGATTCCAGAAACAAAAGCTCAAGTAGCAGCAGTGTGGTGCACTGGTTAAGGGTACGGATCTGTGGATTTATTTCAGTTTTTTCAGGAAGTGGCCATTAATTTTTGTGTGAAAAAACAAGAGCAGAGAGGCATAATTCATTGTGAAGATAGGCTTTATATTCTGTATATGCGAAGGAAATAAATTTCTAATGCAATAAATAAAATAAAGAGAATGGGAGAAAAAAAATGGCTTGGACTTTAAAGTCAGATAGGCGGGTGTTCAAATCCCAGCTCTGCTACTCTCTGGCTGGGTGACCTTGGGCAAGTTCTTTCATTTTGCTGAGCTTTTTAAAAATAATCTATAATATAGAGCTGATAATATCTTCCTCATAGGATCGTCGTGAGGATTAAATGAGATAATGTCCCTAGTAAGCATCCATTAGGTGTGTTCTCATCCTGCAACTGGGGACAAAGACGCTGTCTTGGGAGCCACTATTGTCAAAGTTGGTGGCGGGTTTGAATGACTGGAGATACATTCCACATGGAGGAGACAGCATGGCCAAAGGCAGGAAGGTAGTTCTGGAAACTGAATATCCGTTCGCCTCTAGGAAAGGGCTCTGCTTTCTTCCTCCTGGAACTAGTTGGGTAGAAACAAGCCAAGTACTTGGCCTACCAGCAGATGCAAGGGCTCAATGATGACATCTCCACCCTTCAAGTGGCATACTAATGATAAAGAATTTCTAGACAGGCCAGGCACGATGGCTCACACCTGTAATCCTAGCACTTTGGGAGGCCAAAGCGGGAGGATCGCCTGAGGTCAGGAGTTCGAGACCAGCCTGGCCAACATGGTGAAACCCTGTCTCTACTAAAAATACAAAAAAATTAACTGGGCATGGTGGTGTGAGCCTGTAATCCCAGCTACTCGGGAGGCTGAGGCAGAAGAATCACTTGAACCCGGGAGGCAGAGGTTGCTGTGAGCAGAGATTGCACTGTTGCACTCCAGCCTGGGTGACAGAGCAAGACTTCGCCTAAAAAATAAATAAATAAATAAATAATTTCTGGACAGATTAGCAGGAAAAATCCATGGAGAACACTTGCAATCCCCAAGCCTTAGCAATGGAACTCGGAATTGGACACTGTGAGCATCTTGAGGGCTGGGTTTCCTGTTTTAATTGATACTGTGCCTTATTGCCTAGTGTAGGGTCTTGTCCCATGCAAGCGATCAATAACCACTTGGTGAACAAAAGAATAAACTCTGCGTCATGTAAAAAGTGAATAATTGTGTACTTATTGGCTATGCAACCTCATACTCTGTGCCTCCATTTTCTCAACTGTAGAATGGGATAAAAGTACCCATCAACTTCAAGGGCTGTTACCAAGATCAAATGCATTAATAATTGTGAGGGGTTAAGAACAGTGCCTGGCATAAGGGCAGTTCTACATCAGTGTTTATTGAAGAAAAGATACATACTGATATTAACGGAGTGCTGTGAGGATTAAATGAGAAAATGATTGAAGACAAGTATTTGTGGAGCAAAGGGGAGAAGGAAGAAACTGCCATCCCAAGTTATGAAACCCTACCCCAAGTAGGCTCAGAAGGACCTAGCCCCAGAATCCACAGGACCTGCTGAATCTAAGATGTGTCTTCTCCTTGAGCTCAGCATGCAGTGGGCCTGGGGGAGCCCTGGACCTGCCTGTTCTTCTGCTGTCACCTCCCCTCTCCAACCCCTCTAGTACCAGATGATGCCTTTTGCCCAGGACTCTGACAAGGGCCCTACACTCTGCTATCTGTGGACTACTCCAGGGTCCTGTGCAGCTGTAACCTATCCTTGTACTCATGGCCAACAGCTGAAGTCTCATTTCCACTAAGATAGAATATTTTTCCATTCCTCTCTTACCCCCTTTCTCTTCCTTGTTTGAAAATGCAGCCAGGTGCCATGGCATACCTGTAATCCCAGCACTTTGGGAGGCCGAGGCAGGTAGATCTCTTGAGCCCAGGAGTTTGTGACCAGCCTGGGCAACATGGTGAAACTCTGTCTCTACTAAAAATACAAATGTCAGCTGGGTGTGGGGGCATGCGCCTGTAGTCCCAGGTACTCTGTAGGCTGAGGTGGGAGGACCACCTAAACTTGAGAGGTGGAGGCTGCAGTGAACTAAGATTGCACCACTGCATTCCAGCCTGGACAACAGAGTGAGATCCTGTTGAAAGAAAAAAAGAAAGAGAGCGAGAGAGGGAAAAAAAAAAGGAAAGAGAGAGAAAGAAAGGAAAGAGAGAGAGAGAAAAGGAAGGAAGGAAGGAAAGAGAGAGAAAAAGAAAGAGAGAGAGAGAAAGGAAGGAAGGGAAGGCAGGCGGGAAGGAGGGAGAGAAAGAAAGAAAGAAAGAGAAAGAAAGAAAGAAAGAAAGAAAGAAAATGTTGCCTCTTCTTATGAATCACTGCTTCCCAGAAATCCTATTGCTCCCACTTACCAGAGAGGACCCCTTGGCTATCAATGCAAGATGGGTTGGACTGGGGCTCACATGCCCATTGGACATTATTTTTCAGCCAGCTGCCACCCCTCCTTGAGACCAGCCTCCAGACTAGTCAGCCCACTGAAACTCAGCTCTGTCCACTCATTCATTCATTCATCTATTCATTAATTTATTCACATATTCATTAACCAATGGTAGCCCAGTTCCGAGCACATGGGGCTGGAAGCATCAACATCATTCACAGAATGTCCCTGTACTCAGAGCTCACAGCCTGGCTGGGAAGAGACAACTGACAACATAGGCTAATTAAGCACAAAAATTTAAATGTATACGAGGTAGGAGAGACAAGGAAGAGAGTCGCTATTCTCTGAGAGATGCAGGGAAGGGTTTCCAGAAACAGCTGCCTCTGAGATGGATTTTGAAGCAGGAATAGAATAAGACCAGGATCATTTAAGACGGAGGGATGAGAAGGCACAGAGGGATGCACAGTGACGAGTGAGGCTTTCTTATAAGGTGGCAGAGAAGGCTGGTGTGATAGGCAGCGGTCAGATGGCGGAGGGAATTGAACACAGGGCCAAAAAGCTTAAATGTCATTATCTTGGTAGAGGATAGGAATGTGGCAGGCTCCATGTTGTGCCGTCTAGACCCGCTTCAGTGAAGGACTCATTGTCCTGGGTGTCGATTGCACTGTCTGGAGGCAGTGTTCAGCTTCCAAGCCTCTTTAGAGATTGCCTTAGCATCAGAGAGCCACTGTGTCTAAGGTCATGCTCTTCCCTGTCTGGGCAGCCCACATCTTCTCACTGACGGATGCAAGAGTTTAAAGGCCCAGACAGCGGGTGTGGTGGCTCACATCTGTAATCCCAGCACTTTGGGAGGCCAAGGTGGGCAGATTTCTTGAGGCCAGGAGTTCGAGACCAGCCTGGCCAACACAGTGAAACCCTGTCTCTACCAAAAATTACAAAATTTAGCCTGGTGTGATAGTGTGCACCTATAGTTCCAGCTGCTCAGGAGGCTGAGACAGGAGAATTGCTTGAACCCCAGAGGCAGAGGTTGCAGTGAGCCAAGATCATGTCACTGCACCACAGCCTGGGTGACAGAGTGAGACCCTGTCTTAAATAAATAATAAAATAAAATAAAAATAAAGGCCCAGCCGTCTTGGCTTAACTCAGGACAACTTGGAAAGGTCATTCTAGTTCTAAAGCTCCACATGGGGTTGGCTGAGGCTGTCACTGGGTCTGCATTGAAGCTCAGTCTCCCCCTCCTGCTTCCTTTTCCTCTCTCTGATAGGTATTGCTGCCAAGGGCAGCATCACCCAGGCAATAGTCCCCATCCCTTCTACTTCCCCAGGGATTCACTCATGGGGGACTTTTATCCCCCTCCATCTCTCCTGCTTCAGACTCCTTCCTGTGAGCCATTTTAACATTCTTAGCTCTCTCTCAGATCCCCCAAAAGGACCTAACTCAACATTGCCTTCCAGCTCCTTCCTCTTTCTCTCCTCTGCTTTCTAGCCAAATTCGTCTAAACAGCTGCCTACCCTTGTCTGTGGTCCTCCCTACCATTCATTCCTTTGTCAGTGCCATCAAGCTTCTGCCACACCCCTGAGGTTCTCACTGGGCCTCCAATCTCACCACATCATTAAATCCAGTGGACAGGCTGGGAGTGGTGGTTCACACCTGTAATCCCAGCACTTTGGGAGGCCAAGGTGGGCGGATCACCTGAGGTTAGGAGTTCAAGACTAGCCTGGCCAACATGATGAAACCCCGTCTCCATGAAAATACAAAAATTAGCCAGGTGTGGTGGCAGGCGCCTGTAATCCCAGCTGCTCGGGAGGCTGAGGCATGAGAATCACTGAACCCGGGAGGCAGAGGTTGCAGTGAGCCGAGATCACGCCATTGCACTCCAGCCTGGGTGATAGAGTGAGACTCCATCTCAAAATACATAATAAATAAATAAATCCAGTGGACACCTTAGACCATAACTCAGTTCAACTCTTGACCTCTCTTTTTTTTGTAAAACACTCTTGGTTTCCATGCTATTGTGCTTTCCTAGTCCTTGTCTTTCTGCCAACCTAAAGACTCCTCTTTGCTTCCTTTTTTCTTTATCTGTCCCTTAATTATTAGTGCTTTGTCATGGACCCTCATTTTTCTCAGCTCTCACACTCTCCCTGTATGATCTCATTCACTGTCATGACTGCTAACACCACCAAGACGTTAATAACTCCTACATCTTTCTCTTTCTAGTTCAGATCTCTCTTGAACTTAGATCTCCCCCGGTCATGATGCAGGCTCCCCAGGCTCAACATGTGCACAAGAAACGTGCCATCCTCTCCTCAAACCTTCAGCTCCCTCCTCCGTGTCTCTGCCTCACCCCTCCCAGTTCTTGCCACCCAGACTGCCCAAGACCTCCCTGAGTGCCCCCCTGGCTGCATCCTCCAGCTTAACTCTTCCCTCTCTCCTATTTCAGGCAATATCTGACTCAAAATTAAGTAATCTGCCAGGAACCAGGTTGTGGTGGCCAAGTCAAGAGTGTTGGGTACTTGAATGACTCCCAGGCACCATGGGAAGCCGAAATTGGAAAGCCTTCAGAACTGGGAGCTGTCCAGCTGCCTGCCCGCCCCCCCCCACCACACTCCTACTTCCCTCCAGGCACGGAAGTTTCTTCTTTCTGTAAATGTTCTGTTTACAAGTGGCTTTCTCTGCTTCTTCCTGGGCAGTTGGCTAAACATGACTATCCCAGAGGTCTGGGGTTATACATCCTTAACTCAAGCAGTCAGTAAACAAATCAGTGTGTTTCAGGTGCAAGGGCGAGTCTCCAAAAGATGGATTGGGTTAGTCCCGGTGAAGTGCCCATTCCTGGTCCAGTGAGCTAAGACTTGGAGGGTTAGGCCATGGGGTAGGAAACTTAGCTATGGGGACTCATGGGGAAGCTGTGAAGTTCAAGAGGAAGTAAGGTCTTGGGCTGGGGAACTATTTAAGATGTGATTTTTCCAGCCTTGAATATTCACAGAGGACAAAACTCCCAAGGGTTATAAAGTTAAAGTTTATACAAATATCAGATATTTTGCCTACCTACCTATGTTATGGTTTTGTGAAGCATCATTTACTTATTTATTTCACCTTCTCTCTTTCTTCTACCTTGTTATGCTAATTAGTGGTAACACAGTAGGAAGAACATTATAAAGGAAAATATCTCATGAACCTGTTCCTAAAAAATAAAATTTAAAAATTTTATTTTATATATACTTGAATTGGTACTTTTCTCTATAACACAAAGTTATTAATTATAATAATGAATTAAAAGGCCTTTTGAGTCAATTTTCTTTCTGCATTTATATCTGTCCTAGAAATTCAGGGTGGAAGAGATAATCAAAAGTGTTATCCAGTCGCTCTGACAGAAGGAAGTTTATAACCTGTGCATAAGTTCTTAGGAAATAATATCACCAGGAAATCTTTGATGGCCCCCTTATGGGTAAAAAAATAATTTTAGAAAATTTATTTTCAGATCAGCATATTGTAGCATAATTCTTAAAAAAACTTTTACTTTAAATCAGTTTTATTGTAAGCCTAGAAAAGAAACAGGACCAGGAGATGAACCTAGTGTTGACAAGAAGCTGGTGAGATGAAAAGAAATATACTGTGGGACCACTTGTTTTTAAGAAATGAAACTCTGGATTAATGTACCAGCTTAAAAAAAAAATCTCTTTCGGCGCACTGTTCAGCAGCTATTTGGTCTTCTCTGAAGTTTTTAGTATGTTTCAAATAAAAGCAGATTTCTTTGTTTCAAGATAGTGATTTTTGATACCTTAGTTATTCATTTATTTAACAAATATTTTCTAGACATCAACTATAGTAAGTGTTGTTCAGGATATAAAGTTGAATGTCAACAGACCTTTTCTTCAAGGAGCACAGTACATAGGATACATCCCTGGAAGCTACACTAAAAGGTATACATTTACACTTGTTCTCTGCTGGTGGGAATGAAAAATGGTATAGCCACTGTAAACAGTATGGTAGGCAGGTCCTCAAAAAATTAAAAATAGGGCTGGGCGTGGTGGCTCACGCCTGTAATCTCAATACTTTGGAAGCCTGTGGTGGAGGACTGCTTGAGACCAGGAGTTCGAGACCAGCCTGGGCAACATTGTGAGACCTCATCTACACAAAAATAAAAAACAATTAGCTGGGCATGATGGCTTGTACCTGTAGTCCCAGCTAGTCAGGAGGCTGAGGCAGGAGGATTGCTTGATCCCAGCAGGTCAAGGGTGAAGTGAGCCATGGTTGCAACACTGCACTTCAGCCTGGGTGACAGAGCAAAACCCTGTCTCTTTTCTTTCTTTTTTTTTTTTTTTTGAGACAGGGTCTCGCTCTGTCACCAGGTTTGAGTGCAGTGGCACCATCTCGGCTAAACTGCAACCTCCTCTTCCTGGGTTCAAGTGATTCTCTTGCTTCAGCCTCCCGAGTAGCTGGGACTACAGGTGTATGTCACTAATTACGCCAAGCCATTTTTTTTTTTTGTATTTTTAGTAGAGATGGGGTTTCACCGTGTTGGCCAGGATGGTCTTGAGCTCTTTTTTTTTTTTTTTTTTTTTTTTTTTTGAGATGGAGTTTCACTCTTGTGGTACAGGCTGGAGTGCAATGGCATGATCTCAGCTCACAGCAACCTCCGCCTCCTGGGTTGAAGTGATTCTCCAGCCTCAGCCTCCACAGTAGCTGGGATTATAGGCATGCGCCACCACACCCGGCAGATTTTTTGTATTTTTAGTAGAGATGGGGTTTCTCCATGGCGGTCAGGCTGGTCTCGATCTCCTGACCTCAGGTGATCCACCTGCCTCGGCCTCTCAAAGTGCTGGAATTACAGGCATGAGCCACCTCGCCTGGCCAATAGAATATCATTCAGTCACAAAAAGGAAATAAATTCTGACACATGCTACAATACGGATGAAAGTTGAAGTGAAATAAGCGAATCACGAAAGGACAAATACTTTGTGATTTCACTTCTAGGAGTTATCTAGAGTAGTGAAATTCAGAAACAGAAAGTAGAATGGAGGTTGCCAGGGGCTGTGGGGAAGAGGGATTGGAGAGTTAGTGTTTAATGGGTACAGATTTTCAGCTTGGAATGATGAAGAAGCTTTGGAGAAAGATAGTGGTGATGGTTGCACAACAATGTGAATGTACCTAATGGCACTGAACTGTGCCTCACAATATTTAAAATGGTAAATTTTATGTTGTGTATATTTCACCACAATTTAAAAAAAGATATACATTTATAAGGAACCAAGTGGTGTTGTGGACTTAAAAAGGGAATACTTATTTCCCTGGGGGGCTAAGAAAGGCTTTCTCAAGGAGACACTTGAGCAGGGAGAGAACTTGTGTGGTGGAAAGGGTCAGAAGTCCTGGTCTCAGTTCCACTCTGTCACTTAGTAGCAGACCTTGTACATGTAACCTTGGACAGGTGACATAACTCCTCAAGAGGCAGTGTAGAATGGGGGTTTGTCACAAGGATGCTGAACCAAATGACTTTTTAAATTTTTTTGAGACGGAGTCTCACTCTGTCACCCAGGCTGGAGTGCAATGGTGCGATCTCGGCTCACTGCAACCTCTACCTCCTAGGTTCAAGCGATTCTCCTGCCTCAGCCTCCTGAGTAGCTGGGATTATAGGCGCGTGCCACCACGCCCGGCTAATTTTTGTATTTTTAATAGAGACAGGGTTTCACCATGTTGGCCAGGGTGGTCTCGAACTCCTGATCTCAGGTGATCCACCCACCTCGACCTCCCAAAGTGCTGGGATGATAGGTGTGAGCCACTGTGCCCGGCCTCAGATGACTTTTTTGCTTCTGTTTTCACTTTTTTTTTTTTTTTTTTTTTTGAGACAAGTTCTCACTCTGTTGCCCAGGCTGGAGTGCAGTGGTGTGATCTCGGCTCACTGCAACCTCTACCTCCTGGGTTCAGGCGATTCTCCCACCTCAGCCTCCTGAGTATCTTGGACTGCAGGCATGCACCATCATGCCTGGCTAATTTTTGTATTTTTTGGCAGAGATGGGGTTTCATCATGTTGGCCAAGCTGATCTTCAACTTCTGATCTCAAGTGATCTGCCCCCCTCAGACTCCCAAAGTGCTGGGGTTACAGGTGTGAGCCACTGTACCTGGCCAGATGAGGTAGATGAAGTTTTTGAATCACAGTTCATTTACCAGCCATGTGACCTTGGTCAAATTAAAAAGTGGACACCTTTTTTTTTCTTCCTCCTATCTATAGGCTGTACAAAAAGTAGACGTCTTTAAGTCTTCCTTTCTTCAACTATAGATGGGGAGGTTATAGCCCACCTCATAGGGTTGTTGTGAAGGTGTAATTAGATGTTATATGAGAAACCACTAGCAAAGTGCCTGCCACAAACTAAGCACTCAGTGTCACTAGCTTTTATTTTCACAACTGTAGCTGTACAATAGGGTTAACATTACTTTTCTTCAAACTTTTTTTTTTTTCTGAGATGAAGTTTCGCTCTTGTTGCCCAGGCTGGAGTGTAATGGCACGATCTCGGCTCACTGCAACCTCCACCTCCTGGGTTCAAGTGACTCTCCTGCCTCAGCCTCGCGAGTAGCTGGGATTACAGGCATGCGCCACCACGGCCGGCTAATTTTGTATTTTTAGTAGAGATGGGGTTTCACCAGGTTGGCCAGGCTGGTCTCGAACTCCGGACCTCAGGTGATCCACCCACCTTGGCCTCCCAAAGTGCTGGGATTACAGGTGTGAACCACCGCGCCCGGCCGGGTGTTTGTTATTTTAAGCCAAGAAGTTTTGGGATAATTTGTTTCACAGCAATAGGTGATGAATATAGATAAGAATCGGAGTTTGAAGCACTGGCAGGCCAGATGAGTGAGGTCCGGTTGTTAGGAGAGGTGTTGGAATTCTCAAAATGAAGCAGGAGCTGGAATTACAGGTGCAGGGCTGGCTGTGGGGTGAACTAACTAGATTGTAGAGGGTGAAAGGGTAGGAAGAGAAGAGAAAAGAAAAGAAAGAGAAAAGGAATAGGAAGATGAGGGAAGCAGATAAAGAGAAAGGAAAAGGAAGAGAAGGAGAAAGAAGAAAGGGGAAGAGCGAAAAGAAGAGGAGGAAGAGGAGGGCAGAGAACTGAGGATGAATCTTGGGATGTGGAGGACTGGGAAGCAAAGATTAGAGATTTATCTTTTACAATGGACTCTCGTATCCATTGTAATGCCAGTTTTTACTATACCTCAGTGTGTTAGGTCTTTTTTTTTCAGACGGAGTCTTGCTCTGTTGCCAGGCTGGAGTGCAGTGGTGCGATCTCGGCTGGCTGCAACCTCTGCCTCACGGGTTCAAGCGATTCTCCTGCCTCAGCCTCCGAAGTAGCTGGGACTACAGGCGTGTGCCACCACACCCAGCTAATTTTTGTACATTTTTAGTAGAGACGGGGTTTTACCATGTTGGCCAGGATGGTCTCCATCTCTTGACCTCGTGATCCGCCCACCTCAGCCTTCCAAAGTGCTGGGATTACAGGCATGAACCACTGTGCCTGGCTGGTAGGTTATTATTATTATTACTGTCATTGACAGATGAGAAAGTTGAGAGGCTAAATAACCTGATCAAGGCCAAGTAGCCATTTAGTGGTGGAGCTAGGATTCAGATCCAAGTTTACCTGATCCCAGATGCAGAGCTCTTAACTACAGGGCTACAGTGCCTACAACTGTACTCTTTCTATGTTAGACCCTGGCTTCCTTATTAATTAGGATTAAGTTTGGCTGCCTCTACTGGAAATAAGTATATGGCAGTGGATGTAATAAGACAGAAGTTTGTTCCTCCTTCTGTAAGAGCTGTCTGGAAGAAGCAATCAAGGGTTGGTGTTATCCCTCAGATGGTGGCTTCATGGTGCCACCCATGCCCCAGGTTCTTAAGTTTCTGCTTCACTATCCTAGTGCCCGACCTCCACTCTCAAGATCATTTCATGGGCCAGGATGACTCCTGGAGCTCCAGATACCATCTACAGGCTGGGAAAAGGAGGTGTGGAAAAGGCAAAAGGAATTTGTCTCAATTAAACTAGGTTCCTCTAAGTAGGCCTCTTCGAAATGACAGTCAATTAATCCCAGTTAAAGGCAAGGTGCCCAACTAGACTGCTTTCACTTCAGATGCCAGCCACAAGTTCTGAGGTCCCCTGGCCACCTGTACTTCTAACCAACTGGCTGAAAATGTGGGTGTTCCTGTGACCCCTTTAGGTTCTATAATTTGCTAGAATGACACAGAACTTAGGAAAGCACTACACTCAGCATTATAGTTTAATTATAAGGGATATAAACCAGGGCCAGTCAAGTGGAGAGGTCAAGGGCAAGGGCTGGGAGGGTCCTGAATGCAGAGCTTCCAAGCTTCTCCCTATGGTGTCAGGGTGTATCACCCTCCTGGCACATCAGTGTATTCACCAACCAGGAAGCTTTTCTGGGCTTGGGTGTCCAGAGTTTTTATCAGAGTTTCATTATATAGACATGATTGATTGAATCATTGGCCTTATGACTGAACTCAATCTCCAGCTCCCTCAAAGCCCCAACCCTCTAATCACATGGTTGGTCTTTCTGGTGACCAGCCACCATCCTGAGTCATCACTTTAGCATAAAATCAGATGTGATCTAAGGGCCTCATGAATAATAAAAACACTGTTTTAGCTTGGGAGATTTCAAGGGTTTTAGATGTTACCTCCCAGGAATCCAATATGAAGACGAGAGGAATTTTTTTTTTATCATACATCATCTCCCCCGCTCTAGGAGTTCCTACTATGTGTCAGGCATTGTGCTAGGCTATTCCATCCATGCATCCATCAGTCCATCCATCCATCCATCCATCCATCCACACATACGTCTGTCATATAAGTGTTTGTAGTGCTATATCAGCTTTTCTGCAAGATACAGAAAACCCAGCCAATAGGATTTTAAAATAGGAGATGAATTTACTCACAAAACTAGAAATTCAAGAGAAAGCAGTTGCTTCTTTGGTTCAGATGCTGGACAATGTCTGCAGACACCTAGGCTCTCCCTATCTTTCTACCCCACTTACCATGTTTATTTTTGTTTTGAATGAATGTTTTATTTTATTTACTTATTTATATATATTTTTTTGAGACAGAGTCTTGCTCTGTCACCCAGGCTGGAGTGCAGTGGCTCAATCTCGGATCACTGCAAGCTCCACCTCCCGGGTCGATGCCATTCTCCTGCCTCAGCCTCCCAAGTGGCCGCCTGCCACCGTGCCTGGCTAATTTTTTTGTATTTTTAGTAGAGACGGGGTTTCACTGTGTTAGCCAGCATGGTCTCCTGACCTCGTGATCCACCTCCCTTGGCCTCCCAAAGTGCTGGGATTACAGGCGTGAGCCACCGCTCCTGGCCCTGAATGTTTTTTTTTTAAGTATTTACAGACAAAAATTAGAAGGTGGTGGGGCCAGGCATGGTGGCTTATGCCTGTAATCCCAGCACTTTGGGAGGCTGAGGCAGGTGGATCACCTGAGGTCAGGAGATCGAGACCAGCCTGACCACCATGGAGAAACCCCATCTCTACAAAAAATACAAAAAATTAGCCGGGCGTGGTGGCGGGTGCCTGTAGTCCCAGCTACTCAGGAGGCTGAGGCAGGAGAATGGCGTGGACCCGGGAGGTGGAGCTTGCAGTAAGCAGAGATTGCACCACTGCACTCCAGCCTGGGTGACAGAGCAAGACTCCATCTCAAAAAAAAAAAAAAGAAAAAAAAATTAGAAGGTTATACAGAGAGTTCCCTAATATCTCATACACTGTTCCCTCTATTATTAACATCTCACATTAATATGGTACTTTTTGAAATTAATGAACCAATGTGAAATGTTATCACTAACTGAAGTGTACACTTTATTCAAATTTCTGTAGTTTTTACCTAATATCCCTTTTCTGTTCCAGGATCCCATCCAGAATACTAGATTACATCCAGTCCTCATTTCTCCTTAGGCTCTTCTTGGTTGTGACAGTTTTTCAGCTTTTCTTACTCTTTTTGACCTTGACAGTTACAAGGAGTACAAACACCAGACAAATCACTGGCCAGGTATTTCATAGAATGTCCTTCAATTAATATTTGTGTAATATTTTTCTAATTATTAGTCTGGGATTACAAGCTTTGGGAGGAAGACCACAGAGATAAACCACCAAACCATGTTGATTTTATCTTCATATTTTCATTTCATTATCACAGGTGGCTGCTGTGAGCACTCCAGATTCAGGAGTACTTTCAAAGATGGAAAGAGCCAGAAAAATGAAGGAGAGAAGAGCCATGTCTGTCCCCTTTTTTTTCTTTTTCTGAGATAGGGTCTCGCTCTGTTGCCCAAGCTGGAGTGCAGTGGCCAAATTGCTGGGATTACAGGCATGAGCCAGCACGCCTGGCCTATCTGTCCCTTTTTTAAAAAATTAGCAAGGTCACCCCTCCTTCTGACAGGCTCAGAAGGCAGGGGACAGGATGCTCATACTTGTTTTAGACCTTGATTGGGACTGAGCACATTGTCTTCAGAATAAAATCAGGCTTCTATTGGTGTAAAAGGAAGTAAGCCAATGGATGGCAGGCCAACAACTGGTCATGTCGGCCCCAACTGTCTATTCTGTATGAAACTGCACTGTACTGGGTGCTATGAAAGGACATAGGAGAGGGAGCATTCTAACAAATTTTTCTAGAAATTATACATTCTGATAAATATTCTCTTTTAAAGGCATCACTTTAGAAGGATGGACTGTTATCCCACTAAATCTTTGGTTACTCAATCAAATCCATCCTTAGAAGATAAACGTTCGTCATATGTCACATGTGCTATCAACTGTAAAGACCAATTCTAAAGAGTCATTCCTGTCTGGGTGCAGTGGCTCATGCCTGTAATCCCAGTACTTCGAGAGGCTGAGGTGGGATGATCCCTTGAGGCCAGGAGTTTGAACTCAGCCTGAGCACCATAGCGAGACCTCGTCCATACAAAAAAATACAAAAAATTAGCTGGGTGTAGTGGTGTGCACCTGCAGTCTCAGCTACTCAGGAGCCTTGAGGCAGGAGGATTGCCCAGGAATTCAAAGTTACAGTGAGCTATGATCGCGCCACTGTACTCCAGCCTGGGTGACAGAGCAAGTCCCACTCTCTAGAGAAACAAACAAATAAACAAATAAATAGTCATTCCTAAAGCAATGGAGCAATGATACATTTTGAAAAGAAGCATTTAGTCAGTTTCCCCAAAGTGACAAGTTGGAGAGTGTTACCTTTTCTTAGATGTCTATGATTAAAAAAAAATCAAATCTGTTATATTATAGTCACATCTTACAACACCTTGCCCTTGACATGTTTATGACCTAGATGAGGAAACTAACAGAGGTGGATGGAGACCAAACACCGCGAGACTATCTAGTATGGTGGTAGGTTATGTATTACAGGCAACATATACTGAGGGAGTTTATTTATTTATTTATTTATGAGACCGAGTCTCACTCTGTTGCCCAGGCTGGAGTGTAATGATGTGATCTCACTGCAACCTTCTGAGGGAGTTTAGAGGAGACAAAGATCAGAGAAGACAGGCAACACAGAAAAGCTTCGGAGAGGTGGGACCCAATGTGGCTTTGAAGAATGGTCTGACTGTCTTTAATTTCCCTCCTCCCCTGCCTTGAGACCTGGATTCCTCTAATATAGCTGTTTATTCTCTCTTTATTAAGCACCTAGTTACTTATTTTCATTAATTTTTCAGTTTATCTGTTAAGGTCTTGCGATTTTTACTTCATAATCTTAATTAAATAACTTTAAAAAAAATTTTAGGAAAAAGGGTAGCACTACTTTGCTCAAGCTAGAGTGCAGTGGCTATTCACAAGTGTGATCATAGCATACTGCAGCCTCAAACCACTGCACTCAAGCGATTCTCCTGTTTCTACCTCTAAAGTAGATGGGACTACAGTTGCCTGCCACCAGCCTGGCTAAATTACTTTTTTGCACAGTGTTTTATATGGTAGTATTTGCAGCCACATAGATCAATATTTGAATTCAAGCTCTAGTACTTACTGGCTTTGTGGTCTTGTGGAAATTTCTTAGTCTCTCTCATTCTATTTCTTATTTAATAACAATCCCAAGCAGGCTGTTGTGAGACTGTAATAAGATGAAGCAAGGGGACAGAGGATAGTGTACCCCCAAAGAAAGTGCTCAATAATGGCATCTGCTGTGATAGTCACCCTAATGACGACAGAGGCAATGGTGATGTTAATATAAACTCATGGAAAGGGATGGCCATGAAGGAACACCTACTTGGTTTTCACCACTTTGTCACTGTTAACTTTACATGAATGTCTGCTCACCAAAAGTCAATTTCATTTCCCTTGACATTTTAATAATCACTACCTTAGAAACAGCAAAGACAGACTCAGGTACTCAGGGAACTTCTATTCTGTCATCTGTGAAGGCATCAACCTTGTGACTCAGATTGTTGAGCAGAGATCAGGCAATATTCTACATGAGACACTGGCACAAGCACAAGAGATCTTGGAGCATCTGCAATTAGTTGACAGTTATATTGAGGCCTGGAAACCAATCTAAAAAAGTTATGCTTTAAATCAACAGCAGTTGTCAATGAGCCTGTGAAGGAATCCTTGCTAGGGTCCTCAGGCTTCTACTGCAACTCATACTGATAACAACAAAAAGAGAAGCCTCCCAAGCAGAAGGTCAGTCTAATTCAATCACTTAAGGCAGAATTATGGTATAAAGTTTCCACATCATTGAATGACCATGGGTTTAGAGGAGTGTACCATAAAATAACTGTGGGCGTTAGACATTTAACAAGTTGTTTTATTCCTAATTGCTGGCATTTGCCTGTTTTCTTAATTCTAATTTATGTTTTTATGTTCCAGTTTGTTTCATAGCCCACAGTTTCCAATCGCCTTTATTTGCTTAAGTGTTTCTTTAATTTTATTTACATTTTTTTTTTTTTTTTGAGACTAAGTCTCACTCTGTCGCCCAGGCTGGAGGGGAGCAGCGCAATCTCAGTTCACCGCAACCTCCACCTCCTGGGTACAAGTGATTCTCCTGTCTCAGCCTCCTGAGTAGCTGGGATTAGAGGCGCCTGCCACCAAGCCCAGCTAATTTTTTGTATTTTTAGTAGAGATGGGGTTTCACCATGTTGGCCAGGCTGGTCTCAACTCCTGACCTTGTGATCCACCTGCCTCGGCCTCCCACAGTTCTGAGATTACAGCCATGAGCCACCAGCCTATTTACATTTTTATATATGTTGCTTTACTTACATAACTCATTGTTTGGAGTGGGCTAGAAATAACCATAAATCCCCATTGCTAATTAGCCTCATCCTCATGACTGATTAGTCAAGATTATCAGTCTAGAAGGAGGGCAGAGAGGAGTCCTAATAGTGAGTAACAGGATTATTGAATTTTACAGCTGAAAGGAATCTTAGAATTTAAGGCATCTTTCAGTTAGAATTCTGTGGTTTTGCATCTTGAGCGTTGGAGAATTATGAAAGGTTGACTGCTTGCTCCTGCGTCTTTTGGCAAAAATGCTTAAGAATTTGGTGACAGCTTTAAAAAACAAATTAAGAATAAAGAAAAAACCCAATCAATGACGACTATGAGTAACCCATAATGGCGGCTTCAAAGAAGAATTGGAAACTTGACATATCAATGGGGTATAGAAGAGCAGGGAATATTAATGAACATGAAGGGGTTCTTCTTTGGAGGTAAGTAAGCAGAGTGGATTTTTTGGAACTCCCTCCTCAGCAGCTGTGCAGTTTGTAAGGATTTTAGCTTGCCTAACTGTAAGCTTAGCTATTAGCTTTGCAGTGGGGAGTATTTAAAAGTACACACAACATAGGAAGGAAAGAACCTGGAACCGAGTAGCCTGCTTCATTCCAAGAATCCATCTGGCATTTAAAGAACTGCTTGTCCTACATTAAACCCTGCAGAGTAAGAGCCATTTTTCATATCCTCATACCCCTATTTTTGGTTTCAGGTAAGAAAGCTTACTGAGTTTGGGGAAGGAACAAGGAGACTTTTCCGAACCACCGAACCAAAGGACTCATCTAGGGTGAGCTCCATGAATCTAAAATGGGGAACACACATTGCAGTCCTTGTTTGGGAAATCAGCTTAAGAGCAATCTCAAGTCTCCACAAGAGGCGGAAGTCCATATTCCAAAATAATGTGAGCCTTCAGTTATTTGTAGGTAGAATTCAATGGAAGAAGGGGTGTTATAGATACGAAAAATCGTGGCTGGCGTTACCAACATTAAATGACTCGTGGTGATGGGGTAAGTTGACAAGTGAAATCCAGTCTCTTCCTAAACAAACGTATCTTTGTAGTGAAGAACTCGTTTTTGCAGCTTCGGTACATCTGGAGGTATCGAATAGCAAACCCTGCCAAAGGAGTAGTCCCTGGATTATCAGGAGTTGCAGAGGGTGTAAAGTGTTATAAACCTTGAAATTAGTCCTGGACTGAAGGCACTTTCCCTTCTCCCAGACTCGCTTCCCTCCGACACATTTCCCCTTTCAAGGGAAAGTCTATGGCACTCAGGTCCACTCAGCTCAGACTTCAAGCATGTGAGACCACAGGTTCCCACCTTAACTGGTCACCCATTGAGGGACAGCGCAAGGCCCCGGTGCTGGCGCCAACTCTGAGCAGCGCCCTCTCGGTTACCATGGCGACCGCAGGCGGGGCGAGGCCCCCCCACTCGCTGCTTCCCCGCCTCTGCCCAGGACCTTTCGAACGCTCCAATTGGGACAACCCTTTCTTGCCTCTGTCCCGCCCCATTCGGCTCTAAGCGCTTTGCGATTGGCCCGGGACGAGCTGCCTGGTACCCAGAGGGCACCACCTCCTGACAGGAAGAGCGGGAAAGTGCACCAGGAGCTGTCCGAGGCGTGAAGCTCACGGGCGCGGCGGGGGAGCACACGGTTGGCTTTGCAGCGAGTTGCCCGCTGTCCCATACACAACCCCCCGCTCCCATGACTGCCAAAAGCATGGAGAAGGAGTCGGGGTGCAGGCACAGCGTTTGTGGGCCGGCCCGGTCTATCCCGGCGGGTTAGGACGCGACGAGGTTGGAGCGAGGATCCGGCGGCGCACTTCGGAGCGCGGGGTATCAGAGGCCAGAGGGAACGGGCCGGGCCCCGGGGGCGGTGCCGGCGGCGGCGGCGGGAGGCGCAGGGCCCAATGAGCGCGCGCGCCGCCCCGGGGGCGGGGTCTAAGGAGCGCTCCCCCGCCCTTGCCGGCCCCCGTCCCTCCCCCCGGCGCGGGGCCGCAGTGAGTGAGTGGCACTGGCAGCCTGTCAATCCCTCGGCCCAGCGGCCTTCCAGCCCGGTCCGCGGCGGCTGCTGGCTGGGTGCGCGGCTCCGGCGGCGGCGGCGGCGGCGACGGCGGCGGCGGCGGCGGCGACTTCTCCCGCCCTTTCCATCCGCTGTCCGCCCGGCGCGCGGCCCGCCGGGGCCCTACTCAGGGCTCCGCGCCCCCGCCGCCTCTGCCCGCCCGCTCCCAAACTTTCCTTCTCCGCCCCACCTCGCTCCCCGCGGCTCGCCCGCAGGCCTCCTCCTCCGCCGCCGCCGCCCGCCGCCGCCGCTGCCTCTCCCGGGGCCGCCGGGGCTCGCATCCCGCCCGGCCGAGGCGGCGGCGGCGGCCGAGGAGGGCAGTGCGCAGGCTGGCGCGGGGGGCGGCGGGCGTCCCGGCAACTCGGCGGGCGCTGAGGAGCAAGTTGCGCGGGGCCGCCCGGCGGGGCGCGCGGCGGCAAGGAGGCGGCGCGGCGGCCGCGTGAGGGCGGCGGGCGCCGCCGCCTCCGCCTCCGCCTCCGCCACCGCCGCGGAGCCCGGCGCTTCCGCCCGCCGCTTCTCCTCAGCCTCGGCGGCGGCGGAAGCCGGAGCCGGGCGCCCGTCCGCATCGCCTCAGCCGCGGGCCCTGCCGGCCGGGCCGCCCCCTCCCCGCGCGGGCGGGGAGCGCGCGGCCGCCTCCCCCTCCCCCTCCCCCTCTTTCTTCTCCTCCCTCGCCGCCGCCGCCGCCGCCGCCTCAGCTTTTGCCTCAGCCGCCGCCCGCTCCCGCCCGCGCGCGGCGGGATGGACGATCAATCCAGGATGCTGCAGACTCTGGCCGGGGTGAACCTGGCCGGCCACTCGGTGCAGGGGGGCATGGCCCTGCCGCCTCCCCCGCACGGCCACGAAGGGGCGGACGGCGACGGCAGGAAGCAGGACATCGGCGACATCCTCCACCAGATCATGACCATCACCGACCAGAGCTTGGACGAGGCGCAAGCAAAGTTGGTGTCGTCTCATTAAGCATCTTTTGTGTGTGTGCGGGAGCCGGGCCCGCGGCCGAGTCGAGGCCCGGAGTGGCACCGGGGGCCAGGGCCGCAGCCCCCGGCGGGGAACTTTCTCCGAAAGCCGGCCGCCCGCCCCGGCCTCGGGGGGACTTGCCCGCGCCCCCCGAAGCGGGCGGGAGTCGGCAAAGTTGCTCTGGGGGGCTCGGGACGGACTCGGTGCGGCGCGGATTCCGTGGCGTCCTTCCCCCCGTCCTGCCCCTCGCAGCCCGGCCCCCTCCCACGGATTTAAACCTCCCGCGCCGACCCCGTGCGGGCCGCGCCGCCGGGAAGTGGAACTTTCTCCTCCGGCCGGGAGTCCCGGCGCCGGCTCTCGTGGCCGCGGGACGACCTCGCGATGCGGGCGGCCACCCAGGCCCGGCGCGGGGCGTTGGGCGGTTTCCTGGCGGGTCCGGGTGCGGACGGCCAAGTTCTCGGGGAGGGAGGGCCGCCTTGCAAACTTTGCCGAGCTGTCACCCTCCCGCTGGCCGCAGTCGGCCGGCCGGCAGCGTCGCGCCGGCTCCCTCTGCACAGGAGCGGAGGCGGGAGCCCCTCTGCCCCCGTCCCCTCCCCCGGTTCGCCTTCGCCTGCCCCCGGGGCGAGGCTCCCCGCGCGGGTTCGCGTCTGCAGTGGCCGAGGCTGCTGCCTGCCGGGCAGATGGGTCCGCCTCGTTCCGGCTGCAGCTTTCGCCGCCGGGGCTTGCTAGCTGTCGGGAACTAGTCAACTGGAGTTTTTGTTGACTTCCCACGGTTCAAAAGGGCTTTCCAGAATGGGGGGCTGGAATTAAATCTTGGGTCTAACTTAAAGGAAGGCGCCATATTATTCTATAGGTGATGCTAATACCTTTGTGTTTCGTTATTTGTTTTTTAGGAAACACGCCCTGAACTGTCACAGAATGAAACCAGCGCTCTTCAGCGTCCTGTGTGAGATCAAAGAGAAAACAGGTAAGACGCTGCGCCCCGCAGTGGGCCTGGAGACCCCCGAGGTGGGGGTCGGAGCTACTCCTTCGACTCTCCAGTTGAGAGCTGCTGCTTTTGGGCACCGCCATCTTTGATCATTCTCTCCTTCCCACGTCCTGATCTTGAGAAAAAACTGCAATAAATCTGGAGTCGATTTCTCAGTTCTGCTCCTGGTGTAAAATGAAGTGTAGGTGCGGACCGGGCTGGATCGCCGTCCCTCGGCGGCCGCCCCTGGCTGCAGGCGGGGAGGGGTCTGGAGCGCCAGCCGCCCTCTCCCGTCTCCTTTCGCCTTGTTTGTGTGTCAGTTTTTAAAAGGAGCAACGGGAGACTGAATGCCAGGACCGAGTCCCCGGGAGAAGCATCGCCCGAACTTTGTTTTACTTAGACAGTCTTAAGCGTCAGCTGCACGGATAGAAGAATAGATGCAATTGAACAGACCCCAGTAGCATGCTTGAATTAGTGTTTTAGGTGGGACGACTACTTTAGAGAATCGAGGAAGGGTAATGATGTGTAGACACATACAATGTATTACATCTGTTAATACTTGTATTGTTTTGTATTCTGAAGTCATTACACTTGTAACTGTGCTTAATATATAAAGTATAAAAAGGTCGACAGATGGAGGTTAAACAATTTTGAAGTGTCCAAGTCAGGGAATATATAAGAAGATAGGTTTTGCAGAAGTGCTGGAATGAAAACCACAGGTACATATTTGGCAAATTTTTGGCAATTCGTTTCAGTTTAACTTTCTTGTCAGACTTTATTAATTGAAGGTCTTTCAGTCTTGAAGTGAGGTAACTGCTCAAATTGAAGCAGAGATTTGGATGTTTTAGTTTGTATTTGGCATTATCTTCCCTGTATGTGGCAAACAAGTACATTAAACAAGATCTACTGTTTATTTTTTTCCTGTTCTTTTCTTTTTTTTTTTTTTGGTGTGTGTTGGATGTATGGTATTTTAAAGTTGCCATTTTGAAAGTTGAGGCAAAGGAGAAAAAGTTGAAGTCCAGGATATAGCACTATCCAAGGGATGCTATTTAAAAGGTTACGTGTGATTGTGTTTAAATTGAGTGTACCAATAGCACAGTGCAAATAATTGTTAGGTTGATAGGCGAGTCAGCCTTCTTTGAAACAGGTTTTTCGCTTTGCAATACTATTCTGATCCTAAAAGTAATCAAGAAAAGATGATGAGTTATTGCTGTCTATTAAATATATATGCTAAACCATAATAAGCAGCAAATAATAAGGGAGGCCAAAGAGTACTTTTCCTGGTTTTCATTCACATATTATGGCTGGTTTCTTAATGCTCAGTGATCCTTTCTTGAATTACTAACTTTTATTTTGTGTTGATTTTTAGCTGCCTTTAGAAAGTGTTGTGATTTAAAACAGTAGATAATTTTTATCTGACTGTAAAATAAGACATCTAGCATTCAGTCTTGAAGATTCTTAGTTTAGAAGCTTAAAAGTATGCAATTCTCAGTAAATTCTGATGCTTAATGTCCAAGGGTTTTCCTGCTATCAGGGCTCCACTTCAGTTTCTGTTGACAGCCAAGCACTGGGGTATTGACTATGTTGTGAATATTAAGATTGATTCGACTTTATACAGCCTTACATTACTAGGGAGAGGGGATGGATACTTACCGCTTCTCATCCACTTCTCATTATTTGTATTTATTTATTTATTTTTGCCTTTTTAAAGTTTTGGCCTAGCTAGCTTGAGAACTAAACCCAGCAAACTGCTTTTCACGTTGAGACATTTAGCAGCAGGCAGAATTCAATTAGGAAGCATAAGTCCTTTAGTTGCTTATTTGCACAGGACTTAGTTACACCATTCTGAAAGGAAAGTATAGTCAACCACATGTCAAAGGTGAGTTACGAAAAAGAAACAAGTCTTTTCAAAGTCTGGGATTACTGGCAGAGAGAGCTTTGATAGGGCTATTGCTATTTAAAAACCAAGAGGCAGCTGACAAAAGAAATTTTTGTGTTTTAAAATTGTTTCTGGGGCTTTCAGTGATAACTTGTAAATTAGATCCTCTTTTTGTGCTTTGGCCAGTGGATCCACATTTGCACGTTACCTCTTTTGTAAAAAGCCAACAGCCGGCAAAGAGTAAAGGCGGCTGTCTGGGCAGAGGCATCTTCCTGCCAGCCTCTCTAAGCTCGAGAGGGATGGGATTTAAGTACTGAGTGATTGATGGGGGTGAAGCTCTTTCTCTTCTTCCCATTCTCCCCTACTACCCATAGCTTCACCTCACACTCCAAAACTAGTCTTAGAATGAGACAGGGACTCAGAATCCTCAATTTGAAATAAAACAGCTATGTAGACATTAGTGTTAACAAAGCAAAGAAAGCGGGGCTGCAAATTCCAGGCCCCCCCACTCCTGCTTCCATAGTCGGTCATGCTTTAGAAACATGAACTTAGAAACATTGTAGAATATATGTATATTGCCTAAATATTTTTTAAAAAATCATTTTATTTATTCTAATAATACCTAAAGATAATTCTTTGTAATCTAGAGAAAGTTTATCTAGTCATTTATGAATAGAAACCAGAAACATTATGTTGATGACTCTATTCTGCATAATGGGGGGTTGAGGGGAACTGTCATTTCAGTGGTTAATGTCATTTCAGTTGTGCTTTTCTTCTAAAATAAAACAAAATCATTAAAAAAAATCCATTTATTTGTAGCTCTGCCAGTAGATTTTGAGGTTTCTGATCAGGCAGTGAACACTGCCAGTTCTGATGCACATGGGGGATTTAGTTTAGAAAACATCTGTTTTCCCCTCTACCATATATGAAAAGGTATTTTTCCCTTCTGACAGATAAATGGGTAATCTACTACAATTATATTATTTTCTTGTTGAGAGGTAAGGAAAGTATACTTCTACTATAAGATGCTGCTTTTTCTTGAGAATGTATTCTTTCGTAAAATTGATCATACCATTATTTTTGGGCAGAAATGTCTCTTATTGTTGAATTGTGATATTTGTGCATTTTGAGAGCACCCAAAAAGTTGTAAGCTTTAAAATAAAAATAGTTGTTTATTTTAAACCAAGTAACCAGTGAGATAATTGTTGATATGTTAAGATTTTTGTCCTGATTTTTAAAGCCATATTTTATCATCTGTCTCTTGTTAAATATCGCTGATGCCACAAGGTCTGCTCACCTGCCTACCTCTTTTGGTGTACGCCCCCACCTCTTTTTGGTCATCTTAATCTTAATTGTTGAAGTGCTTTCCTTTGTGAAATATTTCATCCTGAAAAATCTGCCTTCTTTCCAAAGCCCTTAATTGTGCGAGTTTAAGTGAAGGAAATAGTTCTTTTTCAAGAAAAAAATATTTATTTTTTAAATGAAATCCCACATTTTAGTAGATAATATGAATCACGTTATTGTGAAAAATGTTATGCATGAAAAAAAATAAACACAACCTTTTCCCTTTTAAATGATAGGTTAAAATACTCCATGTTGATGGCTGCCAACCAAACTCTGATTTATTACCACCACAAACCCTAAATAGCGTTCATTTACTAGTAATGTCTAATGGCATACATGATGGTTTGCCAGATTTGTAGCCTTTGTGAGGCTTATAAGCAGGACTGACTTGGGAAGATCATAAAACTTAATGAACTTCTCTACTGCAGGAGGTGTCCGCAGGGGAAGAGAAAGGCCTGCTTGGCTGGTTGGGCTGGTTGAAGTATTTTTTATGTTTAAGGAGAAGAAAATGACTAGTAAAAATGCTTTACTTTTAAAGGAACCCTCCCTAGAAGGAGTCATAAGAATTTTAGATATTAAAACTAGATCAAGAGTATAGTTTACAAGTGAGGTTTTATATGCATTTAGTATATGATGTGAGATTAAACCTTTTATCTTTATTGCTATAAGTGTGACTAGCTTTCAAAGAGACAAGGCAGTACTGTCATTCGACACCTCTCTATTTAATTGTGAACCTACAGGTTTAGAGACTCTTTGGAGTCTTTTTCTGGTGTGCTTCTCTTTTAAGGTTTCAGTATAAAAATCTGTTACATTTTTCTTTGTACAGTGCTGTGTGATTCTTTTAATTCTATATGTGTAAAAATCAGTTTTTTCAAGTGAAAATTTAGCAAGAAAGGTGAAAATTGTTATATATTAGTCTAAATGTTACTATATATTTTGCATATGCTTTTAAGTTGCTCTTGCACTATTTCCAATATAATTATCATCGTTTGTTTCAAGTTTTAAAAACAAATGCACTGTTCCAAACATGATCCCTTTTTGTGTTTTCATGAAACACATTTTGTTTTAATGAACTTATTTTCAAGATTTTAACAACTTTTTATTGTGGACACCTTTGAAACATAACATGCAGAGAGAAGAGACTCTTGAACCTCCCATGAACTCCGTGCCCATCTTCAGCAATTAGGAATACTTGGCCAGTCATGTTTTCTCTGTAATTCCCACCATTCCAAAATTATTTTGAAGCAAATTTTAATGGATCTTTAATGTTTTAAATTTCATATCAATTTTAAGCATTAGGTCTGTTTATATTGGAAATATTAAGTGATTAAACAGGAAAAATACAAAGTCAGAGTATCTTGGAAATGTTATAAATTATATTGCTTTATCAATATATTTTTCTTAACGCAACTTAATATTTTACCTTTTTTTTCTATTTTTATAGATTTGATATCTTACTGGAGCTTTTGTAGGAGGTTTTCAGAGAAGTTGTAAAAGAAAGGGATTTTTCTACTTCTTTATTCTTCCATTTCCATCCTAATAAAATAACACATATAATACGTTTGTAGAAAACCTGGAGAAAAATCTCATTGCCAAGCTGGTTTAGAACCTCATGATCTAAAGTATCATGTGGATATTATCTTTAAAATGTAGAGACATTTTCCAATCCTGTTCTTTATTTTTTTCTTCCCAATAAAAATGTATTGAACTGTCTTGTCAATACAAACTTGATCTGTGCAAGTAATTCTTTTGTGCCTTAGTTTTAATGACCCTCATTTTATTACAGATTTGAGTAGTTTTGGTATTTTATTTGGGACTTTACTATGTTATTTTATTAATTTACATAATTTTATTCTGAATTAGAAGTCTTTTAATACACTAGCAAAGGAGGCCCCGACTTGCCCCAAAGAGCACACTGGTTGATCGGCTTTCATAAAATGTACCTGTCTACATTTTTCATACTATGATGCTTTTCCTTTTAATTAATTTTGTCTGTATATTTCCATCTCAATTTATAAATTTTGTAAAAGGTTACTTCTGAGGCAAATTTAAATTAACGTCTTAGTTGGATTATTTATATTTTGATACTTTATAGTGGCGTGGTATAGGATGAAGTTACATTATATCAGGTGTGACTATAAGAATTGAAACTGCATTTTGTGAACCACACCCTAAGTCAGTCATCACTTTATTTTATACTCTACCCTGAGGTATCTATTCAGAATAAATACTTAACACATCAGCACTAACACATCAAGTTATATAAGGTTTTAGGTTATCTTTTCCCTATTCGTGTTTGTGAACATCTTTAGATATTTATTAGTTCAGTATTGACATTATGAGAATAATGTTTTATTTGTTTTCTCAGCAGTCTTGTGTTTTAGCCATTTATCAAGTGTGATCAGCATGATTTAGGTATTAACTGACTAACAAAGCTTACACATTACCACCACCTCCCCCTCAAGCCCGTGTTGACCTTTTCAAGCATTTGCTGAACTATAGTTCAGTAGGCCATTTGAGTCTTTAAGTATGAAGAGAGTAAATAATTTATATCACTATGTAGTATAAATTGGTAAAAGTTTTTCAGAACTAGCTATCTGACTTTTTACAAAGTTATTGAAGTTAATCAGACAAATTGCTATCACATCTAGTTGACAGTGCTATATTTAGCAAGTAAATTAATAAGTAATTCTTGAATGAGCTACTGAAAAAATAAACCACCTTTTTATGCCTTCAAACTCAGAACATATTAAAAAATTTTATTAATCTTCAACACTTGATTTTAATTATCCCTTTTGTAGGCAGAATTGCAACAAGAATTTCTTCTGTATTATTTTTTCATAGATATATTCCATAGTATAATATGTTTGTAGGTTTTAATGGTAACTAGTTTATTTTGGCACTAAATTTGAGTGTATATCTAGCAAAAAAATTGGTGTGATAGAATGTATCAAACTGAATTGGCATAACTTTTTTTTGTATAACTATGTCTACATAATAGTAACAGGTTAGTATGAAAGCAATTAAAAATATTTATGGATAAAAATAATTGTTAAAAGTTTTCTACTTCTTTCAACTTAAGTGCTTTAAAAATGTTAAGCTGTTCAGACAATAACTCTTTTTTAGTGATCATATTAATGAGGACTTGGTATACAATGCAATCCTTTTAATGCTGATGAGTCCTCACAATGTTTAAACCATTATTTGTGAGACTCAACATATGTTATGGCAAAATGATTTTTTGTTTTGTTTTATGTGATACATCAGTTTTCAAAGCATATTTCTTAGGCATCAGAGTCCAGCAGGTGGCTTTTTACATTAAAAAAATTCATAAATTTTAAAATCCCATAAAATTTTATTTCAAATTCAAATTAACTAATTGAGAATGTCAACATTTTCACTGTCTCTATATTAACATTTATAATAGAACAAATGGTTGCATATAGAAATTATCTGCAACACAGTCTAAATTAAGATTCTAAACAGGCATTACAGATGCTGGTAACTTTGGCAATTATCATTTTGTTTGGTGAACAGTAGTAAAACAGTGTGCGGTAAAAGTGTTTAGAGAGAGAGGATAAATAAATTGAACAGTTTTGCAATGCAAAGTGGTTTGTGGTGTTTTTGAGGATTTCTTGGCTCTGTCTTAACTGCTATTGTGAGCCTGGAGCAGATTTCCCCATTGCTAATGCCCTAGAAGTATTAATTCACTTTGATATGCTAATTAGAGGGCATTATGCAAGAAATGAGATTAAGTGGCAGCATGAAGCCATTTGCCTGTCAGTAAATTGAGAGCTTTAGCATCAGGAGGAGCTTTGTTTTTTTTTTTTTTTTTTTTTTTTTTTTTGAGTTTCTCTTGGTTTTGCATATAAATAAAATTGATTGAAAGGTCTAGAGAAGCTTCCAGAACATTGGTGGATTCTTTTTTCCCCCCTCCTATGATTATTTAAACGAAATGTTACAGGATTTTTCTGAATGTTAATTGACCTAATTGGAGATACTGAATATAAAGTTTTTATTGTACTGTCTCTGTATAAAAATATACTAAAATTTTTGTGTCACCCAGTCTTTTTTTTCCTAAAATATAATTTGATTAACATGGCTAATGAACTGTTCATCACTTATCTCTTTTCAGAAGCGTAAACTTCTGTGTATGTGCTTGTGCACCAATGTCACTAAATTGAACTTCACAAGGGTATTTTCTTCACTAGGGAAGGGAGGAAGAAGTTGAATTGGGCTTCAGAAAACTATATTAAATGAGTATTAACATTCTGACTTGAATCCATAAAAACTGTAACAATTATAATTCATGGTTAAACTGCCTTTTATACAACCTGTGGAATTTATATTTCAGCATATATCTTATAGGTAAGATTACTGATGACATTTTGTAGAAGATGGAATTTCATACTGGATTCAGATTTTGTTGACTTTTGTGGCCTAAGCTAGGCCTCTGAATTTTTCTCTATAAAGCTATTTTGTGATATTTCTTATATTCTGAGGAGAAATACATGAATCAATACTAGGATGGCTGTGGGGAAAGGGAGGAAGACAGACCTTCTGTGCCTACGAGAAGGTTAAGGTTTCCTCAAACATGGAACTTCTGTCTATAAACCATCCATAGAGGATGGAATTGCAAAACCCTGGCCTAACTATATTTGCTGGGTATGGTTAGAAGGAAGAGGGTTTGGGTAAGGCATTCCTACTGGGGTTTAGTTCTAGTGTCTGAATTCCACCACTGTAGCTGTGACTCTGGACCCAGTAAACCATATCTTCTCTTCAGAGCCATATGGATTATTTAGTCACCACAGCTGCCATGCATGCATACTACCAAGGCAGGCATCTCTTTGGTGTGCATGTGTGATGCCCGTTAATGGTAATGTGAGTTACGAATGTGCACAGAAAGGAGGGTGAGTTTCTCCTGAGACAAAAGTCCTGATTACATTTCGCTGTGAAGACGACTTTTAGTGTACCTACCACATTAGCTGCTTTTCTAAATGAAACACTTGGTTACTTTAAATTCTCACTCCCTTCTCTGATTCCCTGAACTAGTTAAATCAATGAATCCTCATTAGTCTCTGATTACTTGCAAAATTTCATTTAAAACATATGAAGTTATTTTTGATTGAAAAGGGAACAAAAAGCTTTTGAAATTGCATGTTATTATTTAAACAAAAGGTTTCTACAGGCTTTCAGATGTACTAAGCCCTGCAAATAATTTATAGAGGAATTATTGGGAAGGACTTATGAAATTCTTGAATGGCATTTGATGGGGAGGAAATCATTGCATTAAAAAAAATATATATTTGAAATGGCAAGCTTAAATGTGCATCTTACCTTTACTATCCAAGTGTCCTCAAATGAGGAAGAATTGACTTAGGTGGTCTTACAAGTTTCATTTTTCTTTCTTTTCTCCCCCCACCATTGTTTTTTTTTTAAAAAAAAACTACAGGTGAAGGTTGTTGGAATTCATAGTCAGATATATCATTTTCAACTTGGAATAGGAACTAGAGCAGGAAATTGATTTTATATTTATTATGAAAGCAAGAACTCTGCCACCAACTGACAGCCATCCATGTTTTAGTTTTGTGATAATTGTTGACAGACATTACTCTGTAGTTGGTCCAGATTATTTATAATGTTGAATGGGACTGTTGGTCCATTAAAAGTTATGTGTATAATGAATATCTTTAATTAAACCTAGTAATATTGGCATATTTTATTTTTCTTTTACATTGGATCTTGGGTCTAGGATTAACTGTCAGTGCTGGTAAGAACAAGTTACAATAGATTGTGCAGTGATTTCTATGGCTTCATGGATGTATTTATTACCATTTTTGAACAAATTATACTAACATGAAAAGTTGTATTTGAAATGATTGTGTGCTAGATAAGGCGATACATTACAGGAATGGTTGGGTTTATGGAGCTTTATGCAGAGGTTTTCTCAGAAATTATAGCACAGGGCTGTCACTATAAAACCCAGTGATACAGTTGGTAATAACATACAGTGAAGATATTTTTAGATTTTCACTTGTTATTCAAATAAGTGAGAACCCTCCAGTTTTTCTCATCATATTTCTTTGTTAGAATCAGTAGAGAAAAAAATGAAGGAAAATTCTTTTAACTGTGTATGAGGTGTGGGTGTTTGACTTGTCTGAATTTCCTCGTGTTCACCACTTGTTACAGCAGTGATGTGATACTGAGGATGTCCTTAGGAACTTACTGACTTCTTGGTTCTTGACCGTTTGACTGTGATCAAGTATAGAAACCGAATACCTGAAAATGAAATGATGGACCCTATAAACATAAATTCTATTCTGTCAATGTATTGCATGAACTAATTTTGATTTACCTAAATTTATGGCATTTTGTATTCAATAAAGGAAATATTTCTTACTTTCAGTGTAATCAGTATAATAATGTTATAGTTCTAACATCAAACCAGTTTCTTTTTTTTTGACTGATTATCATTGTGGCTGCTTTTTAATTACTGTGATTATTATGTTACTTTTAAATTTCTAATATTTTGCAAAATATTGACATACCATCTAATAGTGTTTTCTAAAGACTGAACTTTAATCAGT